>NC_133654.1:67649195-67765876 GCF_009905375.1 Apium graveolens | reverse complement strand
AACTATTTTATCATTATTTATATAAATTCTTTAAATTCATTAAATATGATTATTAATAAATTAATCATATTTATGAATAACCCAATTTTTGGAAATTTTGTAACCCTATGAATAGTGATTTTGCTGATTATGCTGAATAAGAAAACTTTTCATGTCACACTATGTGGGGGTTCTTATATTGTTATTCTGAGATCTTATTTGTACTCTATATGGTATATAAGTGTATGAAAGATCGTCAGAATCCAAATTCGAACACTTTGATTTTTCCCGAAAATCCACCAGATACCGAAAGAATTGAGTCTATAAGGTAACAGATAAAAAGGATTAAATTCAAGGATTATAAGAGGATCATTAAAAAATTATATATATTGAGAAAGATTTAGGGGAACCCAAGTAATAAGATCCCGGATGTGATCCCTAAACACGAAAGAGAACAGAGTTAAGCGAACCGTAAAATAAAATAAACGACCAAGGGACAAGCACATACAAGTAGAATGGGAAGGAAGCTTCCAAGAAAAGCTAAAAAACAGTGGTTAAAAGAGAAGGTGACATCATCAAACAATAAGGGAAAGCATGTGGCTTGGAGGTGAGGTCATCCAAGTGATGTCATCACTTTATCAAAGCAATCTCCACCAAGTATTCATTTCACAAACACCAAAATCAAAAGCACCAAAACAAACTCATTTCTCTTCCCCCATCTATTGCTCTCGACTTTTCCATGAAAAGCAAAGGAAAAATTTCAAAAATCAAGCTACACACCTTCAAATATCAAGAGGTTTGTTTCTTTAGCTTCCATAATTCATAACTTATGAGCCATAAGTTTAAGCTCAAGATTCCATGTTAACATAGCAATCAATTCATTAAAGTTCTTGGTGAATAGGTTTTCAAGAAACTAACTTTGTGTTTTCTTATATTTTCTTCAAGATCCAAGCTTAGTAGAGATAGTTAGTGGTTATTTAAGGCTTCCTAAGTGATTCTCCACTCTCCAAGGAAGGTATAACCCCTCCAAACCCTAACTTACTTTGATTATTAGGTTTGGTTTTGTTTGTTATAGTTCATAAGAGCATGATTCTTGTATGTTTAGAGTTTAGTTGGAATATAATGATTTTGGGTTATAAATCTTGGTTGTTGGTTGATGAACCTTAAGTTAGTTAGTAGATCTGTGTTGTTGATTGAATAAGATGGATATAAAACATGAAGTAATGGACTGACTTAATAGGATTTGGATGAATTTTGGTTGTATGGGTGATTTTTGGTTGAATGATGGTGGAATGGTGTTGATTGGTGGTGGTTTAATATTGAATTGATTGGGTAAAAAAATTGGGAATTGCTAAGTTATTGCCGTCGTAATGCCCAATTTTCCTTAGACTGTTTTGTTCTTAATTCAGGAACCGTGAGCTCACGGTTAGGTTTTGACCATTGCCATGATTAGATAGTTCATGTTACGAGCTTCATTTTGATATGTGGTACGCTTAAATCCGATGTACGGTTTAGGAGAAACGACCGTTTTAAGTAACGGCGTTTCGCGAACGAACCATTACCCCGCCTTACTTTGAAACCTTGGTTAAGGCCCTAAGTGACTAATTGGAGTATGAAACAATTATGTAAAGTGGATTAGGCAGTTGGTAGCGTACTCGCGAAATAATTACCTTAACATTCTTAATGGTTAATTTATTAAAAATGGTGGAGCCGGGGTACTCGAACGACTTATGTGATTTGTTAAGCGTAGAAGTGACCATAAGAACATTAGGGTTCAATTGGTTAAAGTCTAGTTTATTAAGCGACCGGGGTTTCATTCCGACTTATGTTTTGTTCATAGGTTATCGGACCCACTCTAAGCTTAAGTCTATCCGGGAGCACTCAGGCAAGTTTTCTACCCGTATAACTGTTGTTGTGATGTATATGTGTATATGCATGATCTTGCGATAATGCATATTGTTATAGCAAATCTTGCGATATATTGTAGCATGTGATATGGTAATGCATGCCTGTTTCATATCTTGATTTATATATCTGTTGGTTCAAATGCTTTAGTTGCATAATACCTATGCTAGAGATAAGCGGTATTGAGTTTACCTTAGTATAGGGGATAAAAAGGTGAACATATTTCTAAACGGGAGTCGATGTTCCCGAGTATATTTATATTTTTATATATATATGGTTATAGTTTTCAAAACTATTAATCGAATAAGGTTTATTCGATAACTTTAAGTTTATTTTATTATTTGAATATTATTTGAATGTTCATTCGAGGGCTTATGACTCAGTTTATTTTATTATTTGAATATTATTTGAATATTCATTCGAGGGCTTACGACTCAGTTTATTTATTATTTGAATATTATTTATAATATTCATTCGAGGATTATGACTCCGCTTATTATTTAATAATATTCTTTATTTTATTAAAGAATAATGTTCGATAATCAAACTTACTTTTGATTATTCAAATAAAGATATTACTTTCGTATAAGTATATCTTTGATTATTTACTATTCATTTCAAGTATAAGTTTCCAACTTACCTCAGTTATTCTTTATGGGAATATTATTTAAATAATAATATTCAGATATTTTCTAAATACATTGGGACTGATTTATTTTATTAAATCAGCATTGCTCCAACCACACCTTAATGTGTTTTCGAGTCTTCAAAATGATTTTTAAAAGTTAGAGCGGATCCCAAAACTCATTTTATATTATGATCTTCCTTTTTAAAGGGGATTTAAATACTCGCTCAAACCAGAGGGATCCGACTCTGTGGTTTATTTTATATTCGCAACAAGGTTGCAGTTTTGGTAAATGAATTGATTACTTACCCAACACGTTCGGGAAGTAAGTCCATCGAGGTCGGCATAAGCAACATGGGCTCAGTGGCGTCCATGATAGTGTAAGTGGCTCAGTGGGAGTCCATCAAATGCATAAGTGGCTGAGTGGCAGTCCAGCATAAGGTCCTATTACGACTAGGGTGATGACCAGTGGGAATTCGTCCATCTACTAGTAGAAAAGGTTACTTATTGGTATCTTTGCCTGATCAGCAAGATATCAAGTTTATGCCAAGGTTTTCTCCTTTCCAATTCCATTGGATATTGCAACTCTGTTTAATTTTTATAACAGAGGTTTTCAAGGAGTGTATGAAATGTATATATATATATAGGTGTATATATATATCGGGACTTAATGAAGTATCTCGTAACTTCATTTCTTTCAAATGATATTTCAAAGATTGAATCTATTCAAGTCTATCTTGTAGCCTCATCAGTGTGATGAACTTTTGAAACTAATTAAACTTGAACGGTGGTAGTTCAAGTAGTATTCGGAAAAGATATAAGTATATGGAGTATCTTGTAACTTCATCTTTTAAACTTATATCTAGTAATGATTATCTTGTGCATGTCAAAGATTTCAGAAAAACGTTGAGACAAGGTTAGATATATGAGATCACCTTGCAACGATATTTTTATACAGTTATAAACTGGAACTTTGTGTATATTATACATGAAAGAGGACTTCCAAGATTTTGAAAAGTATATATGTATATATACTGAATATTTTGCGACTTCGTCGCATTAAGATATCAAACTTGGTTCATTTCTTTTGACCAAGACTTCATGAGTACTATGAGAAGGCTCGCATATTGTAAATCATTATACATTTATTTTGGTGGGCTTGCTGCTCACCCTTGCTTTCTTCTTTTCATCACACAACAACAGATTAGAAAAGATGAATAAGACCAAGCTTCCAATTCGCAAGCGGTTAGGAAACGTTCCGCAGTTTTCTGGAAGCGTTGATGCCGCCGTAGCTGAGGTAGGAGCTACCAATAGGCTAGGCTTTCAACTTTTGATGTCCCAGATTATGTATATTTATGAATTGTAATAATGGCAAAGAAATATAAATTTATCAGAAACTCTTTTAAGGTTGTAATGGCATATAATTTTGGGAATAAAATGACCTTGTGATTATTTTTGGATATTCATCTCTGAGACTATAACTTGTGGTGTTATTAAGGGAAATGGAACTCGTGACAACCCGGATCCCCGATCCCGGATTTGGGGTGTTACAGACGTGGTATCAGAGCTAAGCGTTATAAATCTCAGAGATGATGTGACGTTAAGATAATAAGTTCACTAAGATAAATTAAGAACTACTTGCAAGTCATAGTCGGACTACCTAACGTAGTACTGACAGTTAAAACCCTTATGGGAACCCTTATAAATATCGTGATAGTAGCGTTAGTTCTGTTATCGTATATGGTAGCGGGACTCCGAACCCTGAGGTTGCGAAGTGCCAGCGCGATGATGTTTTATTACTAATTGGAGATCGGATTGTGGATCCGATAGAGCGTCCTAACGCAGGACGGATGATGTTCATATTGAGGATGTAATGGTTGAGGATGTATCCTAGATGGATTGTTGCTGAGGAGGATCTCGTGGAAGATCCTAACAAGAATGAATAAAGGACCATTGAGGAATTGATGACCATAGTTAGGGAAAACTACCAGAGGTAGGATTGGCCGGTCACTACCGGAGGTTCGTTCAAGTTTGTAAAGATAGTAGCCCCTTTAACGCGGGCTTACTCGTAAGACTGAGAAGTTTGAAATGGACAGAGAAATACGAGAAAAGCTTTTAACAACTGAAGCAAAGGTTGGTGACGGCCCCTATGTTGGCATTGTCGGATGGAAAAAAAAGGAGATTTTGTGATTTGTATTGACGCTTCGCATAAGGAATTAGGGTGCTTCTTATACAGCACAACAAGGTAATCGCGTTACGCGTCATAACAATTAAGGGAATTTAAAATTCGATATCCCCACCCATGAGCTTGGGCTCATGGCAATAGTTTTGCCCTAAAGATTTGAGGCACTACTTGTATGGAGAGAAGTGCGAGATTCACAAACCATAGGAGCTCTAGTACATTTTACGTAGAAAGAGCCAACATACGCCCGAGGAGGCGGTTAGAGCTAATCAAGAATTATGATTGGGAGATTCTGTATCATTCGGGGAAAGCCCATGTGGTGGCTGATGCCCTTAGTAAAAGGAGAGACTCAAGATGATCATGTCTTTGAGAGAGTTTATAAGAGATTTGAGAAAATGGAAATAGAAGTAAAGGTCCTTGAGGGAAGACAATGTCGATCTCCCTTATGAAAGGATGGAGTTGGAGAGCGCAAGATGCTCAGACCAGCAGTGGTCCAAAGGACCAAGGATATAATTCGTGGTTATCTTTTATAAAATGCATATCTTGTGGTTTTCAAAAACTTAATGATTGGTGAGTTGAGAAATGTGATCTTTTGTTTTACCATAATTGTACCTTAGGTAAGGATGATCTCACCCAAGGTTATTTTGAGAATAAGGGAGTTAGTTTAGTAGAATCCATGTAAGTCTTGGTTTGAGTATTGAGTTGTGTTAGTTGAGTTTGTCAAGTCAAAACCTTGGAAAATGAGAGTTATAGTTCTGCAGAAAAATCAGTTTAGCACCCTGAGGTTTAGAGTAAGTTTTGACCATGTCATTGATGTGCAATTTGAAGCCAAGCTACCGAAGTTATTATTGGGATATATAAAAGGTTTTAGGAGTTGGTTGGAGGTTTGCATGTCTTTTGGTTAGGTGCACAAGTAGAATAACAAAATCTGTCCAGCAGGGGACAGTTTTGTTGCAACTTAGAAATAGGAAGATTTGACCATGTCATGGGTAGGCCTCATTAGGCCTATTGGGCCTTAGTTAGAGGGAGTGTCAGAGAAGTTTTTCCAACCATAGTTCATAGGATATGAGTTAGAACCATGTGTCACAAGTTAATTCAAGTCAGGGCGTTTTCTGTCCAGAAAAACAGGGGAACCTTGGACTTTTTGCTTAGGCCCAAGAAGGCCCAAGCCAGGCCCTTGAGCCACATCAAGTTTGTGAGATGCCCTTAGGTCAGGAGAGTCTTGTGTAAAAGTTTTGAAGGAAAACTTGTAGTTTAAGAGTGTCTAATGTACTCAAGAAACTATAGTTGTCATTCTGAAATTTGCACCAGTGAGCGTTTTCACTTATCACATAGTTTTAGAACACTTAGAAGTGAGTATTAGGTCTACCACCATAGTTGTAAGATGGTATAAGGTTAGTAGAGCTAAAGGCACCAAGTGAGGGTCAATAGGTTTTGGATAATTTAGGAAAGGCACATCGAATTAGGAAGCCAAAATTAGAAGATCTTGTCTAGTTTAGCGACCAAGTGACTTAAGATGTGAGTCGAGATCATTTAAGCCTAGTGTTGCATTATGGTATATATGGTGTTATTTGGTATGTGAATATGTGGCTATATGTGTACTTTTGTAATTTAAAGTGAATATAAAATTAAGTGCGTATAGGCCTAAGTGTCATCCGTGTTTAATTTCAAGTTGTAAATAGGTTAAGATGGTAAGAATATATTATAATGATGATTATTATTATTATGTAGGATCTCGAGACGAGGGAAAACTTGCCATAAAGGTCGAGTGAAGCTCCAGTTGCTCCTACCAGTCAGACCAGACCAACATTTCTCAAGGCAAGTGATTCAACTTGACCTTCGTATTTACTATATACAGTTCATATATATATATTGATGCAATTATCCTGAGTCATTTGATATGTTTTAAATCAGGCGTATCTTTCATTTATCTTTGAATTATATAGAAATGCCATGAACCCTCGAGTATGTATTGCAAGTAGTTCAAAAGCCTCTTCATGATTGTTAAATGCCATGATAAAATGAAGAGTTGATATATTACTTGATTGATCCTCTTGATTAACATGCTGATGATTCCTAAGTATTGATATCTCATCCTGATACTTGAATCCCTATAGAACCTTACCTTGAACCCTGAAAGTCAGAAACTTATCAAAATGATCCCTCATTGATTGATACCCCTCTTTCTTATCTTAAAGCTTGACAACTCTGATATATCCTGAGCTAAAGAATCATTTCTTCATACCTTAACACCCATAGTATTCATGAAGCTTATCTTCTTGATGATCCAACACCTGTACCTTGACGAGAAACCATTGCTTTAAGCCCAGTTTGGCATTACCCCTTTATATTATCCATTAGTCTCACTAAATTTTCCTGTCCAAGTTCTGACATATGAAAACCTTTTGGTTACCCTAATAGAGTAAAATTTTGTAAATCATGGCCCTGAAATTTAGTACCATATTTCCCGTGTTTTGAGTTGATCTATAATCCCTTAATAAAAAGTTTACTGTTAAAAGAGATTTTGTTATAATTCGGCATAAGTTTTTGAAATAAATAGAATATGGGTTTTCAGTCCCAAAGGGGGATAAATGTTTCCTTGAACAGTGGATCTGGACTGAGACGCGAGTCATTTCCACACTTATATTAGGCTTAAAAGTTGCCTAGGGATTCCCGTTAATGTTTTAGAACCCAGCGAGGTTCGGGATTACTTCGCGGCTGATCACCGGCTGTAATCCGTAGCGTCATAAAATGATTTTGATTAAGACATGATTTTAAAATTGTTTTGATACAAGCAAAATGATGCCATCTCACATAGTTTTATCTCTCGTTACCTTTGGTTATGTTTTTCCATTGTCATTCTTTAATGTATATCTCGATTTATGTTTTGTGTCGTACTGTGAGCACTTGTTGAGCATTTGGCTCACTCCTTACTTTACCCTGATATTACAGCTAGCAGCAATGGTTAGATTCAAGCAGACTGCCCGTAAGACCTGTGATGCTGATGCTTATGTTCGAGCTCAGTTAGAATAAGTAATAATAGTTTGTGTGGACTCGGTACTTTTAATCAGATGTAATAGTTGGTAGTGTTGGGCTGTTCCAAACCCTAAACTGTAAGATCTTCGAGTTGGTTGTGTATATTTCTTTTAAAATGTTGTAATAGTTATATTTAATTTGCTGTTTAAGTTGGGGGTGTGACAGGTTTTGGTATCAGAGCTACGGTTTAGAGTCCCTGGACAGCCCAAATAGGTTATAGGATATGTGTGTAGGTTATAGATAATATGCGAGAGAGTAGGTTATGTAAATTATTATTAATACTCCTCTTATTGGTTGTCAACAAAGGGTGCATTCCTTGTCATCCTCTGGGTCGGACGACACTATTGCTTTCTCTGTGTATGCTGAGTTGAGGCGTGAGTTCGACATGCTTCGGGGCAAGTACAACCGACTGATAGACCGACTGAAGAACGTGTATCCGGACAGCCGAAACTACGAAGGGAAGCCCAAGGAGCAGATGACTGTGAGACTTGAGACCTTGGTTCAGTACGTCAACACTAAGCTTGAGGAGATGCCAGCGCACCGGGACCGTACCAGCCAGTATGTCATTCAGATGGTGGCGGATGAGCTCCAGAGCATTGTGAAGACGCTTTGAGAGGAAAAGACTACCAAGCCCCGTTCAGATGGAGTGGAGCCTTAGTTCTTTCCATTTACCTTTCATGTTGTTGTACTATCAGACTCTATGGAATCCCCAGTTGTTTCCGTTGTTTCCTCTAAATAAGCCTGTTATTCCTAGAATCAGACTTTGTCCCAATCCTATGTATTGTGACCTTTAAAATTTCAATAATTATGTTCTATTATTCCATTTGCTCTCAACTGTTATTTTACATTTTTATATGCATCATCATATTTGCTTAATTTGGAAACTTGACCCCATATGTAAATAAGAATGCCATGCGATACCCTCGAATCATTTCATCATTCATATCTATTTTGACATAACTCTTATTTCAGGATTATGCCTCCCAAAAAGAAGAACCCAACAACCACATCCACCACAGACCCAAACATTCTTCGATTACTGGAAACTTTGTAACAGCAAACCAATGCTATAGCTCAACAACAACTAACCCTTCAACAACGAATTGAAAACCAAGATAACCGTGAGCCACACCAACCACCTGAACTACCAGTACCACCTAGACAAATTGTCACTTTCAAGGCTTTTCAGAATGTGAATCCACCTGCATTTCATGATACCACTGATCCAGTGATAGCTAACACATGGATCAAGGAGATGGAAAGGGCTTTTGAGTTGGTACAGTTAGGAGACGATCAGAAGGCGCCGTATGCTACTTACTTCTTGAAGGGAGAAGTCATCTATTGGTGGGAATCAGTAAAAGCTATGGAAGTCACTCAGCAGGTTTCTTGGGAGAGATTTAAGAAGTTATTTCTGGACAAGTATTACCCTAAGTACATGCAGAATCAGATGGAGCTAAAATTTCTTGAGTTGAAGCAAGGGAACATGACTGTATTGGAGTATGAAAAGAAGTTCACTGAGTTGTCAAGATTTGTGACAAAGTATACCAGCACTGAGGAAGAAAAAGCAAAGAAATTTCAGCAAGGATTGGAGCCTTGGATCAGAGATAGGGTGGCTATGTTTGAGCTTGAAACTTATGCGGGAGTAGTACAGAAAGCTGCTCTGATTGAGAATAATGGGATGTAGTCAAGAAAAGAGAGGGATAACAAGAAAAGGAAGGTTCCATTTTATGGAGAAAAGTCTAAAGCAGGAAGTTCACAAGATCGGAATGTAAAGAGGATTGGTTTCCAGAAGGGCGGAAATTTTCAAAAGAAAGGAAATTTGGGTAAAAGGCAAGAATCGAAGGGGAACAATCAGGCAAGCCAAGGAAAAGGAAGGTTCCATTTTATGGAGAAAAGTCTGAAGCAGGAAGTTCACAAGATCGGAATGTAAAGAGGATTGGTTTCCAGAAGGGCGGAAATTTTCAAAAGAAAGAAAATTTGGGTAAAAGGCAAGAATCGAAGGGGAACAATCAGGCAAGCCAAGGGCAAGTTGGAGAAAACAGGTTCCAGAGGCCAGAATGCAAGCACTGCGGGAGAAGGCACCCCAGAGTGTGTAATAAGCTGAGCATGACATGCTACAGGTGCAATCAGAAGGGACATTTGGCGAATGAGTGCAAGATGCCGAAGCCAGGAGTTACGTGCTACAAGTGTGGGAAGACTGGACACATAGCTAGGGAGTGCAAGGCAACCAGACCAGTCAAAGCTCTGATGAATGTGGCAAGTACCAGTGCAAGTGTGCCAGCCGAGGTATTGGCATTACCTCCACCACCCGCACCAACCCCGCAAGCAACAACAAGGACATTTGATTTAAAGATGAAGGATGCTGTACAGAATTCGGAGGTGATAGCAGGTACACTTTTACTCAATAATGTCAAAGCTAAAGTATTGATTAATTTGGGAGCAACAAGATCTTTCATATCAGAATCTTTTATTGATAAGCTTCAATGTGAGAAAATGATTATGAGTGAGGTAGTAAATGTGGTAATTGCGAACCAAGAGAAGATTCATGTGAATCAATTTTGTCCAAAGTGTGAGATTGATATTTCGGGGTATAAGTTTTCAGCCGACTTGATACTCTTCAAGTTGGGAGAGTTTGATATAATTTTAGGAATGGATTGGTTAGGAGAGAATAGCGCTCAGATTAATTGTAAGACCAAGAGAGTGTATTTAAAGATGAAGAGTGGAGAGAAGGTAGTATTTAAGGGGCAGAGGCAAGAGCAACTATTTCTTACAATTGTTCGGGCTAAGAAGCTACTTAGAAAAGGTTATGAGTCGTTCCTAGCTTATGTAGTGGATTCGGAAAAAGGCAGCCCCAGCATGGAAGATATCCCTGTAGTTAACGAGTTCCCGGATGTGTTTCTCGACGAACTATCAGGCTTACCACCAGATCGACAAATCGAGTTCGAAATCAACCTTGCTCCAGGCACGGAACCAGTTTTAAAGGCCCCGTATAGGATGGCACCAGCAGAAATGAAAGAGTTGGCGAGCCAGCTACAAGAATTATTGGATAAAGGAGTGATACGACCAAGTACGTCGCAATGGGGAGCACCTGTTCTGTTTGTAAAGAAGAAAGATGGGAGTATGCGTCTATGCATAGATTACCGGGAGTTAAATAAGGTGACGATCAAGAACCGCTACCCGCTACCAAGGATAGATGACCTTTTTGATCAGTTGAAGGGAGCAAAATGCTTTTTGAAGATTGATTTGAGATCGGGATACCATCAATTAAAGATCAAAGAAGAAGATGTTTCCAAGACCGCATTCAGGACCAGATATGGGCATTATGAATTCCTAGTAATGCCGTTTGGATTGACCAACGCTCCGGCCGCATTTATGGATCTGATGAATCGGGTATTTAAGAAGTATTTGGACAAATTTGTCGTGGTATTTATTGATGACATCCTTATTTATTCTAAGTCGGAAGAAGAACATAAGCAGCACCTCTGGATAGCATTGGAGATACTCCGACAAGAGAAGTTGTATGCCAAGTTAACCAGAAAGAATCAAAAGTTTGAATAGAGTGCAGAATGTGAAGAAAGCTTTCAAGAGTTGAAGCAGAAGTTGGTAACAGCTCCGGTGTTGGTACTTCCAGATGATCAAGGGAACTTTGTAATATTCAGCGACGCTTCACATAAGGGTTTGGGTTGTGTGTTGATGCAACACAGTAAAGTGATCGCATATGCGTCAAGACAGTTGAAACCACATGAGCTAAAGTACCCGATGCATGACTTGGAACTAGCCGCCATAGTGTTCGCACTTAAGATTTGGAGACATTACCTCTACGGAGAGAAGTGTGAAATCTACACGGATCACAAGAGTTTAAAGTACATTTTTACTCAGAAAGAGCTCAATATGAGGCAGAGGAGATGGCTGGAATTGATCAAGGACTATGACTGTTCGATAAATTACCATCCTGGAAAGGAGAATGTAGTGGCCGATGCTCTGAGTAGGAAGGAGAGACTGAATATGATGATAACATCAAAAGAGTTATCTGAAGAAATCGAAAGATTGGAATTGGAACTTTGTGCTTATGAAAAAGTCAAGGAAGTTTGTCGTGCAATGACCTTTCAGCCAACACTAGTGGAAAAGATAAAGAAGTGTCAAGAAGAAGTAATGGAGAAAGAGAAGAATCAGTTATCTGGAGAGGAGATTAATACTCAAAGGGATGAGCAAGGGATACTAAGGTTTTCATCCAGAATATGGATTCCCCATGTACTTGAATTAAAGAATGAGATCCTCCATGAAGCCCACAATTCGAAATTTTCAATCCACCCGGGAAGCACCAAGATGTATCGAGACTTAAAGAAGAACTTTTGGTGGCCAAATATGAAGCGAGACGTGGCAGAATGGGTTGCGAAGTGCTATACTTGTCAGAAAGTAAAGGCAGAACATCAATGACCAAGCGGATTAATTCAGCCCCTGAAGATTCCAGAATGGAAATGGGAAAATATCGCTATGGACTTTATAGTAGGACTACCGCGAACGAAATCCGGACATGACGCAATATGGGTTATAATTGATCGTCTTACGAAGTCGGCGCATTTCCTTCCAATAAATGAGAAGTCGTCACTGGACAAGTTGGTTCATCTGTATGTGCGCGAAATCGTACTAAGGCATGGAGTACCCGTATCAATAGTTTCAGACAGAGATCCCCGATTTAACTCGAGATTCTGGAAGCAATTTCAGGAATGTCTTGGCACGAAGTTGAATATGAGCATAGCATACCACCCGCAGACTGATGGCCAGAGTGAAAGGATAATTCAAACAATTGAAGACATGTTGCGCAGTTGTGCAATCGATTTTGCAGGAAGTTGGGATGACCACTTGCCGTTGATTGAATTCTCTTATAACAACAGCTATCATTCCAGTATCGGCATGCCACCATACGAAGCTTTGTACGGGCGAAAATGTAGATCACCAACAAGTTGGGATGAAGTAGGAGAATGAAGAATTCTCGGCTCGGAATTGGTATAATAGTTGCATGACTCGGTCAAGTTAATTCAGAAAAGGTTGCTTGTTGCTCAAGATAGACAGAGGAAGTATGCGGATCCAGCGCGTAAGGATGTTCAATTCCAAATTGGCAAAGCTGTGTTGCTGAAGGTGTCACCTAGAAAAGGGTTGATGAGATTTGGCAAGAAAGGGAAGTTAGCACCTAGATACATTGGTCCTTTTGAGATTTTGAGTCAAGTAGGAAAGGTGGCCTACGAGTTGGCCTTACCACCTCAGTATCAGCATGTGCATAATGTGTTCCATGTGGCGTTGCTTAAGAAGTACAATCCTGACGCTAGCCATGTGATAGAATATGAACCTGTAGAAATTCAGGCAGACCTATCATTTGTGGAGCAACCGGTTAAAATACTCGACTGGCAAGTAAAGAGTCTTAGGAATAAGTTGGCAAAGATAGTAAAAGTGCTTTGGAGGAACCCTAAGGTCGAAGAATCGACTTGGGAGTTAGAGTCTGATATGCGTTCCCGGTATCCTCATCTGTTCTCTTAGATTCTGGGGACAGAATCCCTTAAGGGGGAGAGGATGTTACGACCGGTATCTTTGTGTAATATTATTTATGGATTTGGTATAATATTAAAGCCGAATGAAAATATATTCAATGATTGTACGTTTGTGTGAGTACAAATTTCTGCATTATAAATTTGCTTTATGTAGTATATGATTTTTCAAAGCAAGAGTTTATTTAATTTCTTTATTTTTGATTTATAAGGAATATTCTAAGCCTTGGAAAAATTTTCTTTTAAAAGGTATTTTGTTCACAAATTTTGAAAATGATTTTATAAAGTCTCTAAAAATCCAAGTTATTTTATGGTATAAATTTTATAATTTTTGAACTTGTATTTTATTTTATAAAAATAAATCATTATAAATTTTAGTTGTCATATTTAGCAAATTACAAGAAAGCCCTTGCATGCAAACCACCCTCTCATTCTTTTCAAGGACAAAGAGGACAATTCCAACCCCACTAACTCTTATTTCTCTAGCCAATTTCCTTCTTTACCCTTGCATGCAAAATGCACCAAGTATAAGTGGAGGGATAGACTTGTCAATTCTCCTTTCCACTCAAATTTTATCAAATCAAATACCATAAAAACAAGCAAATGTCATGATCATTCTCATACTCCACCCACACCTCACTCTCTCCTCCCTCCCTTCTCCCTCCTCTCGGCTCTCCCCTCTCACTCTCGGCTAAAAGCCGAAAACCCCTCCCCATTTTTTTCTTCAATCCTCAACCAAGCTTCCACTCTTTACACAAGTAAATATTACTTCCCATGCCATGATTACTCATATTTCAAAGAGTTTTGAGTAGAAAGTTTAAGTTTAAAGGTTGCATGTAAAAGTTTTAGTGAAACTCAAAATACAACCTTGATTCTTGTGAGTTTAGGGTTGTTTTTGAGAGGGACTACAAGGAATGGATAAGTGCCAAGTCTTGAGAAGGAAACTCTTGATGATTAAATGGCCATTCCCATCCATTTCATTCGGCCATGACCATATGGGAGCCGAATGAATGGTCCTTGAGATCATTCTTGTTGTTTTGTTCAATTTTTGCATATTTATGTGATAATGACTTGAATTTTGTGGTGAAAGTGTGATAAAACTCCTTGCATGCTAAGTGATCATCTAGGTATATCTTATGCTAGGCTTACATGTCAATTTTATGATAAAACATATGTAGAAAATGTGTTGTTTTGGATTGAAAAACCCGAAGGCATGCATGCATGTGGATTTCTCTTAGAATGTTGTAAGATTTTGATCATTTGGAAAGATTTTGTTAGTGAGCCTTAATTTCAGTAGGTATAATGTGTTAATATTGACTTATGCTTCTTGCCGCATGGTAATAATTCGTGGTTATCTTTTATAAAATGCATATCTTGTGGTTTCAAAAACTTAATGATTGGTGAGTTGAGAAATGTGATCTCTTTTGTTTTGACATAATTGTACCTTAGGTAAGGATGATCTCACCCAAGGTTATTTTGAGAATAAGGGAGTTAGTTCAGTAGAATACCATGTATAAGTCTGGTTTAAGTATTGAGTTGTTGATAGTTGAGTTTGTCAAGTCAAAACCTTGGAAAATGAGAGTTATAGTTTCTGCAGAAAAATCAGTTTAGCACCCTGAGGTTTAGAGTAAGTTTTGACCATGTCATTGATGTGCACTTTGAAGCCCAAGCTACCAGAAGTTAGTATTTGGAATATATAAAAGGTTTTAGGAGTTGGTTGGAGGTTTGCATGTCTTTTGGTTAGGTGCACAAGTAGAATAACAAAATCTGTCCAGTACGGGACAGTTTTGTTGTAACTTAGAAATAGGAAGATTTGACCATGTCATGGGTAGGCCCTTGTAATAACCCCAATTTTTGGAAAATTTTTGAAACCCTTATGAATAGTGTTTTTGCTGAATGAGAAAACTTTTCATGCCACACTATGTAGGGGTTCTGATATGGATATTCTGAGATTTTATTAGTACTTTATATGGGATATAAGTGTATGTAAAGATCGTCAGAATCCAAATCCGAACACTTTGATTTTTCCCGGAAATACACTAGATACGGAAAGATTGAGAAAAAGGTAACAAGATAAAAAGGATTTAAATTAAAGGATTATAGGAGAGGATCATAAAAGGAATATAATATATTGAGAAAGGTTAAGGGAACCTAAGTAATAAGATCCCGGGTATGATCCCTCAAACGATAAACGAAAACGAAAGTTAAGCGAACCGTATAACAGATCAGCGGTCATTAGGCAAACAATTAGGAAGATTAATCAAAGGGATTAGAGAGGATGATGTCACCCAACCAATGAGAAGAGGACAAGGAGGGGAGGATGACATCATGAGGATGATGCAAGCATGACATAAGAGGGAAGGAAATGTGGTGGAATATTAACCACACAAAGTCAAGGCTACAAAGGGAATTAACCAAAAAACAAGACAAAAAGCAACCAACCAAGCAAAACAAATCACAAAACACCAAACCTTCCATTTCTTCATGAAGCTCTCGGCTTCTTTCTTAAGAAATGGGAAGTCCAAGCTCCTTCACTTGCTATTTTACAAGGTAATTATCCTAGCTTCTCCTAGTTAAGTTACATACTTCCTAGAAATCTTAGCTTCAAAATCCTTTCCTAGCATTTCCTATAAATCATTCAAGAAGATGGTGAATAGTACTTTCTTGAAATTAATTTTTGTGTTCTTGATTTCTTTGAAAGAACAAGCTTGTAGGAGGTTAGATTAAGGCTTCCATGGGCATTCCAAGGACCTTTCATGGATTAAAAGCTTCAAGGAAGGTATAACTCTTCATGGTCTTAGTTTAAGTTTTGTTGTTTAGATTTCCTAATGTTTAGATGATGGGTTAGTGTAATGGGTGTGTAATCATGTTTAGAGCTTGTTATGAGTAGTTTAGTTGGTGAGAGGCATGATTATTGTGTGTTTAGAGATTGGTTGATTTTGTGATATTTTTGGAGTTGGAAATCTTGGTTATTAGTTAATGAACTTAAGTAAACTCTTAGTTCATAATTGAGAAATAAGTATGAATTGGAAATATTGAATTGTTGGGGCTGTTGTAGTATGGTATGGATGGATGTTGGTTGTATGAATGATATGAGGTTGAATTGTGGTTGTTTTGAATTGGTTTAAAATTGGGAAATCGCGTAAACATAGCCGTCGTAATGTCCGATTTACTTTAGACTGCTTTTGTTCATACATTAGGACCCGAGAACCCCCTGCTAGTTTATGACCACTGCCATGTTTAGATAGCTCATGTTACGAGCTTCGTTTTGATATGTAGTTCGTTCGATTCCGATGCACGGTTTAGGAGAAACGACCGTTTCAAGTAACGGCGTTTCGCGAACGAAACTTTTCCCCTCGCCTTACTTTGAAACATAGATTAAAGACCAAAAAGGGTTAATTAATGTATGAAACATTTATGGTAAGTGTGTTAGGCAGTTGGTAAGACACTCGCGAAGGAATCGCTTTAAAACTCGTAAAGGTTAAATTATTAAAAATGGTGGAGCCGAGGGTACCCGAGTGGCTTAAGCGAATCAGTGAGCGCAAAAACAAGCGTTAGAGTCTAAGTTAGTTAAAGTATAGATTTACAAGTGATTTTGGTTTAATTCCAACTTACTTGTTGTTTATAGGTTACCAGACTCGTCCCGAGCCATTCGTAACCCCAGTCGCTCAGGCAAGTTTTCTACCCGTTATACTGTTGTTGTGATGTAAATATATGTATATGCATTATCTTGTGATATTGCATGATTGTTATTAGCAAATTTTGCGATATATTGGAGCATGCTAATATGGTATATATGCATGTCTGTTTCGTAATCTGGTTATCTATCTGTTGATTTCAATGCTTATAGTTGCATAATACCTATGCTAGAAATAAGCAAGTAGTTGCGTATACCCTTAGTATAGGGGATAAAAGGTGAACATATTTCTAAACCGGGAGTCGATGTTCCCGAGTATATATATATATATATTATTTATTTATTTATATATATATATATATATATGGATATAGTTTTTAAAACTATTAATCGAATAAGGTTTATTCGATAACTTTAACTTTATTTTATTATTGAATATTATTTCAAATATTATTCGAAGGCGTATGACTCCTTTACATTATTTATTGAATATTATTTGAATATTCATTTGAGGATGTATGACTCCTTTATTTTATTTAATGAATATTATTTATAATATTCATTCGAGGTATTATGACTCAGCTTATTTTATTTATTGAATATTATTTGAATATTCATTTGAGGATCTATGACTCCGATTATTTGCTGAGATATATTCTTTATTTTATTAAAGAATAAGGTGTCGATAATCAAACTTATTTTTTATTATTCAAATAAAGATATTACTTTCGTATAAGTATATCTTTGATTATTTGCTATTCATTTCAAGTATAAGTTTTAATACTTCTACTTCAATTATTTTATAAAGATTATCTTTTATGGGAATATTATTTAAATAATAATATTCAGACATTTTCTAAATATTCTGGGGACTGATTTACTTCATTAAATCAGTTTTACTCCAAACACTCTTTAAAGTGTTTTCGAGTCTTTAAATGATTTTCAAAAGTTAGAGCGGATCCCAAAACTATTTTTATATTTAAGATCTTCCTTTTAAAAAGGGGATTTAAATACTCGCTCAAAACCTGGGGGATCCGGCTCGGTGGTGTGTTTTATATTCGCAACAAGGTTGCTGTCTTGGTAAAAGAGTTTTTGATTACTTACCCAATATTCGGGAAGTAAAATTCTTGGAACAAGTTAATCCATTAACAGGCATCGCCTGGGAAATATCGGTGAGTTTTCCTTTCCAACTAGGTACGACTTCTTGGTGGAGCCGTATCAACAAGTTTCTACTTGGGGAAAGGGGGAAACGAGCTTTACGTTTCAGAGTCATGGATTTCATCTGAACTAGGAGTGGCGTAAGTGGTCGAGTAGCGCCGGCCCAGCCTTATTATATTGGCCCAAATGGCCTGGAAGTTCCGCTAAGGCGGTCCATTCCTTAGGAGTTCAGTGTTCGGTTGACAAGTAAATCCGACAGGTTCTCCTCTACATGTAGAAAATGGTGGGGTTGTACTACTACGACTGATCATCGTAAGTGGTCTTCCTGGCGCGGCAAACTCCCGTAATGAGTTCATCATCCAATTGGATAATTTTTGCAACACTACCCAGAGCACTTCGATGGAAAGGCTACGGTTGGGCGATTGTTGAGTGTTGGCAGGGTCAAGTTTTCAAAATGATGTTTACATCAAATGAAGTATCTCGTAACTTCATTTTATTTTGATAATATTTTAAAGATTTAATCTATTCAAATCTTGTCTTATAGTCTCATCTATGTGATGAACTTTTGAAGCTAATTTATAACTTGAACGGTGGTAGTTCAAGTAGTATTTGGGAAAGATATAAGTATATTGGGGTATCTTGTAACTTCATCTTTTAAACTTATATCTAATTAATAATTGTCTTATGAATGACAAAGATTTTCAGAAAAACGTTGAGACAAGGTTAGATATATGAGATCACCTTGCAACGATATTTTTTTTATACAGTTATACACTGGGACTTTGTGTATATTATGCATGGAAGAGGACTTCCAATATTTTGAAAAGTATATATGTATATATACTGAATATTTTGCGACTTCATCGCATTAAGATATCAAACTTGGTTCATTTCTTTTGACCAAGACTTTCATGAGTATTATGAGTAGGCTCATATATTGTAAATCATTATACATATTATTTTGGTGGGCTTGCTGCTCACCCTTGCTTTATTTCTTCATCACACAACAACAGTTAGGAAAGATGGCCAGACTCCAGCAGACCCAGCGCAAGCGCGTGGGAAGCGTCCTGTGTCTTCCCGTTGATGTTGTAGCTGCTATAGCTGCAGAGGTAGATCTATTGTAGATCAGACCATCTACTTTTGAGAATCAATTATGTATAATTATAACTTGTGGCAGATAATGGCAATTAACTGTAAATTTATCAAGTAATCATTTTGGGTTGTAATAACTTTTAAATTGTGGATTCAAAGACTTGTACTTATTTAAATTTCATCTCTGAGACTATAACGGGTTGTGGTGTGTGTTAGTGTGGGGTCACAGCATAAGGTTATTTATTAATTAAGTGAAGTGATATTGTGGAAAGAAAGACCGTGACGACCCGGATCCCCGACCCCGGATCTGGGGGTGTTACAGAAATGGTATCAGAGCTAAGCGTTATAAACCTCAGAGATGATGGGACGTTAAGATAATAAGTTCACTAAGATAATAAGAACTCTTGCCAAGTTCATAGTCGGACTACCTAACGTAGTACTGACAGTTAAAACCCTTATGGGAACCCTTATAAATGTAACGATAGAAGCGTAGTTCGTTATCGTATATGGTAGCGGGACTCCGAACCCTGAAGTTGAGGAACATCAACGCGATGATGTTTTATTACTAATTGGAGATCAGATTATGGATCCAATAGAGCGTCCTAACGCAGGACCGGATGATGTTGATATTGAGGATGTAGCGGTTGAGGATGTTGTCCTAGAAGGGATAGTTGCTGAGGAGGATCCCATGGAGGATCTTGACGAGATTGGATAAAGGACCACTGATGAATTGATGACCCTGGTTGGGTCGACTACCAGAGGTAGGATTGGCCGGTAACTACCAGAGGTTCGTTCAAGTTTGTAAAGATAGTAGCCCCTTTAACGCGGCTTACTCGTAAGACTGAGAAGTTCGAATGGACAGAGAAATGCGAGAACAACTTTTAAGAACCGAAGCAAAGGTTGGTGACGTTCCCTATGTTGGCGTTGCCGGATGGAAAATGAGATTTTGTGAAATGTAGTGACGCTTCGCATAAGGAATTAGGGTGCTTCTTATACAGCACAGCAAGGTAATCGCGTACGCGTCAAGATAATTAAGGGAATATAAAATTTGATATCACCGCCCATGAGCTTAGGCTCGTGGCAATAGTTTTACCCTAAAGATTGGAGGCACTACTTGTATGGAGAGAAGTGCGAGAATTACCTAAGCCATAAGTGCTCTAGTACATTCTTACGTAGAAAGAGCTCAACATACGCCAGAGGAGGCGGTTAGAGCTAATCAAGAATTATGATTGGCAGATTCTTTATCATTCGGGGTAAGCCAATATGGTGGCTAATGCCCTTAGTAAAAAGGAGAGACTCAAGATGATAATGTCTTTTGGAGAGTTTATAAGAGATTTTGAGAAAATGGAAATAGTAGTGAAGGTAACCGGAGCCGGTACCGAAAAGCTGTTTGAGATAGCAATACAGCCCGAATTATTGGAAAAGATCATATTGTGCCAGAAAAAGTTATGAATGAAGGCAGAGAGCCAACAAATAGATAAGAGGTTAATATCGAGAAAGATGATAAGGGAATAATGAGGTATTCCTATAGAATTTGGGTTCCGAAAGTTCAAGAGCGTAAGGATGAGATCTTAGATGAAAGCTAGTTTGAGGAATAAGATTTAGAGCAAACCCTGAACGTGATAGTCAGGGAGGTCGCCATCAAGATAGAAGGAACCCATGACATAATGGAGTGGAAAATGAGGATTTTAAATTAAAAGATGACCCCAATTATGGGGAGTAGGATGAAACATTTCATACTAAGGAAATAGAAAGTCGAGTAAGGAAAGGAGACCCGAGACGGTACTCCTATACGGCAATTCATGGACCTGTCTAAAAAGAACTTAGACTATTATCCCCAACCACCACCCTGAGGAGACAGTGCGGTGGGAAATTCTTTCATGACCTTTAAGTCGCTAAGCTCTCAGAGTTCCAAGGAACAAGCTGACCCAGTCGAGGCAAGAGCCTGGCTAAAGGAAATAGATGAATCATTTGAGATTCTAAATGATTGACGAACCACAAAAGACTGTTTTGTCACTTACCCTCCTAAGAGAGAGACCACCCGCTGGTGAAAGGCCAAGGAAGGCACGGAGCAAGAGATTATAATAAACTGATTTAAGTTCAGTCAATTGTTTTCAGGAAAGTACTTCCCAAGGTTATGGAGATAGTGTAAAAGCTTAAGAGCCAGAACAAAGGCAGACGAGTATGATGAATTATGAATCTAAGTTGTAAAAGTTATCAAGATTCGTTCTGAAGACACGAATCCAGAATGACGGGATGTTTGAAATCAATGCTTATGTTGTGTTGGTTCATGAAATAACGATAAGAGAAAGGAATATAAAGGCAAGAGAGTTTGAGGAATGATAAGGGAGTTGGGTATGAGGAAACCCTAAAGACTCATAGAAATAGAAATAGAAAAGTAGGTAATCGTCCGGATGAGAGTGGTTCACCATGAGTTAAATTGATGGTTGAAGGTATAAGAGATACATATATTTTATCCCCTGTAAGTTGGGAAGATTCGAGGAAACCTTGAGATAATTCGAAGGATAAATAATGAGACGCGGATAGACTGAGGAGACAAGAAAGTAAGAAATTAAGAAAATTGGGTGAAGGAAGTGACCTTCAAGAAGGTAAAGTGTAAGACCGGTGGCATGATACCCAGAAAGGGAGACGCCAGATATGAAAGATATCCCAACATTGAGATGACTGTTGAGATAAACAACAAAAGTAAATAAGGAATTATTAAGAAGAAGTTCACGTTGAACATGACCAATATCTTCCAGAACATCCATGTTATCATTACCAAATCAAGAAAGAAAAGTGGATGACCATTGTTATCTTTTGGAGGCCATATGGATTGACCTCAATTTGAATAAGGATGCTATTATGAAGTTAGGTATAGACTATCGAGGTGGGAATGATTGAATAAGACACCCTTATCAGGGATATATGACTTGATTTATCCATGGAAGGATGCAGGTACCTTTTAAAGGTGGAATTAAGGATAGAACATCGGTAACTTAAAATGAATCCTAGGGGAATGCATAAAGGTTGGAATTTCACCCTTAATAGGGACAGTATGAGTTTTGACAGTATGATTTGGAAAGGGTTAATGTAGCAACAACCTTTAAGAATCAGTGGAGAAATTTTTCAGAAGTATATAGGCAATGGTTCTAGTAATAGTAAATGGTATTTTAATATGCCCTGTATCTAGGGAATACAGGAGGAACGATTGAAGGATAACCTTAGAGGTTTTACAAGGAGAAAGGTAATATTCAAATTTTTCAAGAATAGAAATGTTGATAAAGGAAATATGACGTAATTATAATGTTGCCAAGTGGGGCACGTGTTAAACCACGAGAAAGTATGGATCGAACCAGTAATGGTCGAAATTATTCAGGGCAATTAGGACTTAAGATAAAAGATGTTCTAATTATGATTGAGAGTCAGTCATGACAGTGATTAACCTCTAAAGACTGAGGCAATAACTTATGGAAAATGGTGATTTTTTTTACTCATCAGATTTTAAGGAAAGCATTTTCACATAAGCTGTGATTGAAATAAGGTAGAAAATTTATTTGGAGATGGTTAAAGTGACATTGACTGTAAGAAAATTTTACTATCAGGAAAGGCCAAAGAGGTGGCCGACACTTTAAAGGTAAGAGGATAATTATAGGCGCTTGTGCCAAAAGAATACAGTGATGATGGTTAAAACTGTGAAGGTTGTATTATGGTTTGGAAGATTGACATTCCTCCTGATGATTGTGCAATACCCAACCGTAATAGTAGTTGGTAAAGGTTTAATTCGTGTAATTGCCATGAACGGGCTATCTATCTTATAAGGTCCTATCTTGAGATAAGCCAGAACCATGTTTCAAAAAGGACTAGATGAACCCTTGAGTTAATTCTTCTATTTAGGGCATATGATTAAGAATGGTATTAACCTGCTATCGTTGCTTCGATTGAAACTCTTCTGCACTTTTATTTGCTTTATGTCATGTATGTATGTCAGGATCACGAGTGTTCTTCATGAATCAGGAGTGGTGATTATGTTACCTCCTTAGAATGATTTGATACGACATGTATGGACTCCGTATGGTTAGCTATTAAGACTTCATGGAAAATGAATGACGACAGTAGGTCAGTGGTGGACCATAGTAAGGCAGCAATGATTCTGCGAGTATTGAGCTGATTACAACCGTGAGAGTTGTATTGGAATGGGTGTTGAGATTGAGTACCACTAATCGGGTCGTGGTAGTGTATAAGTTATCATTAATAGACTAATTAAGTAGAGTATCTACATAGTGAATTATTATTCTTTCTTATCAATAGAGAGTCGTATTATTATACGAGGAAGGTTGCGGTGCAAGCATAAAATTCTAGTAACGATGATGTCTAGAATGAGATCCCAGGTTCGATTTTCGATGTCGAGGGAGTTTCAAAGGTAATTGTGTATAAGCTCGAGGAAGGGCATGGGTCCATAGAATGATGGACGGGATAGCGAAAATATTTAGGCACGTGAAATACGATGCTATAATACTTGATGTTGATATAAATACATATATGTTTTGTTCTCCTATGACAAACCTCTATAGTTCAGAGGTAGATTCCAAGCCAGATATTTTGTGGCAGTATATTTTTTTCATATATACAATTCTCTTCAGTTCGTTCTTTTCTCTTCTTTTCATTTCATGTAAGCTGAGAAGAACAACCCTTCCAGAAAGGGGAGGTATTGCCGAATGACTATCTATCTGTGTGATAGAAGCCTAGTAGGATACCAGCTATTGTTTAATTGCTTGTCAAGTACTAAAGGCTGGCCACCTTTTGTACTAACTATGCGATATAACAAGTGTTCATGATCTTAGTGATCTCTCAACAAATTCCTTTACTTCTATTTGATTGATCAAATTTTGGAAAATAGAAGCAACTGAAAAAGGAGTAATAAAGTGGTGGTAGTATGCGGAATGGGAACACATTCGTGATACTAAGGTTGACGTGGTTATTAAAAGGTTATAGAACGCTAACGAGCAAAAGTATAACCAGTATAATATTAGGAACGGAAGGTAGTAGCGATTACGAACTGGAAAAGAATGGGTATTGAGAAGCAGAAGCTCTAATGTTAAAAGCAATAATGAGAGTCTGTGCAATAGACTTGAAAGAATTTGGAATGATCACTTAATTCGGATTGAGTTATCTTACGACAATAGATCATATGTCATTATCGAGATGTCGCCTTATGAGATCATTGAGGGAAGACAATGTCGATCTCCCTTATGTTAGGATGAAGTTGTAGAGCGCAAGATGCTCGGACCCGCAGTAGTCCAAAGGACCAAGGATATGATAGATCTAATCAGAGGACGGCTGGTAGTAGCCCAAGATGGTCATGATAAGTATGTTGATTTGACACGAAAGGATAAAGAGTATGAAATAGGGGACCTAGTAATGTTATAGGTATCCCTTGGAAGGGATTGATGAGGTTCGGAAAGAAAGGAAAGCTAAGTCTACAATTTGTTGGACCCTTGGATATATTAAGACGTTTGGGAAGTTAGCATATGAGCTAGCCCTAACCCAGAACATGTAGCTAGTCATAACGCGTTTCACGTATCAATGTTAAGGAAGTGTAATTCAGATGCCAGATAAATAGGGGCATATGAGCGCATAGATATGCAACCCGACGTAACCTATATGGAGCAACCAGGAAGGGTTATAGAGTGAAAAGGAACGAGTGCTTAGGAGAAGGGTTATCAAACTAGTAAGAGTTTGATGGTAGAACCACAATATGGGAAAATTGACTTGAGAGTTAGAAAGTGCAATACTAAGAAAGTATCCCTATTTATTTCTATCCGATTCCGGGACGGAATCCTTTTAAGGAGGGGAGACTGTAATAACCCCAATTTTTGGGAAATTTTTGAAACCCTTATGAATAGTGTTTTTGCTGAATGAGAAAACTTTTCATGCCACACTATGTAGGGGTTCTGATATGGATATTCTGAGATTTTATTAGTACTTTATAAGGGATATAAGTGTATGTAAAGATCGTCAGAATCCAAATCCGAACACTTTGATTTTTCCCGGAAATACACTAGATACGGAAAGATTTGAGAAAAAAGGTAACAGGATAAAAAGGATTTAAATTAAAGGATTATAGGAGAGGATCATAAAAGGAATATAATATATTGAGAAAGGTTAAGGGAACCTAAGTAATAAGATCCCGGGTATGATCCTTCAAACGATAAACGAAAACGAAAGTTAAGCGAACCGTATAACAGATCAGCGGTCATTAGGCAAACAATTAGGAAGTTAATCAAAGGGATTAGAGAGGATGATGTCACCCAACCAATGAGAAGAGGACAAGGAGGGGAGGATGACATCATGAGGATGATGCAAGCATGACATAAGAGGGAAGGAAATGTGGTGGAATATTAACCACACAAAGTCAAGGCTACAAAGGGAATTAACCAAAAAACAAGACAAAAAGCAACCAACCAAGAAAAACAAATCACAAAACACCAAACCTTCCATTTCTTCATGAAGCTCTCGGCTTCTTTCTTAAGAATTGGGAAGTCCAAGCTCCTCCACTTGCCATTTTACAAGGTAATTATCCTAGCTTCTCCTAGTTAAGTTACATACTTCCTAGAAATCTTAGCTTCAAAATCCTTTCCTAGCATTTCCTATAAATCATTCAAGAAGATGGTGAATAGTACTTTCTTGAAATTAATTTTTGTGTTCTTGATTTCTTTGAAAGAACAAGCTTGTAGGAGGTTAGATTAAGGCTTCCATGGGCATTCCAAGGACCTTTCATGGATTAAAAGCTTCAAGGAAGGTATAACTCTTCATGGTCTTAGTTTTAAGTTTTGTTGTTTAGATTTCCTAATGTTTAGATGATGGGTTAGTGTAATGGGTGTGTAATCATGTTTAGAGCTTGTTATGAGTAGTTTAGTTGGTGAGAGGCATGATTATTGTGTGTTTAGAGATTGGTTGATTTTGTGATATTTTTGGAGTTGGAAATCTTGGTTATTAGTTAATGAACTTAAGTAAACTCTTAGTTCATAATTGAGAAATAAGTATGAATTGGAAATATTGAATTGTTGGGGCTGTTGTAGTATGGTATGGATGGATGTTGGTTGTATGAATGATATGAGGTTGAATTGTGGTTGTTTTGAATTGGTTTAAAATTGGGAAATCGCGTAAACATAGCCGTCGTAATGTCCGATTTACTTTAGACTGCTTTTGTTCATAACATTAGGACCCGAGAACCCCCTGCTAGTTTATGACCACTGCCATGTTTAGATAGCTCATGTTACGAGCTTCGTTTTGATATGTAGTTCGTTCGATTCCGATGCACGGTTTAGGAGAAACGACCGTTTCAAGTAACGGCGTTTCGCGAACGAAACTTTTCCCCTCGCCTTACTTTGAAACATAGATTAAAGACCAAAAAGGGTTAATTAATGTATGAAACATTTATGGTAAGTGTGTTAGGCAGTTGGTAAGACACTCGCGAAGGAATCGCTTTAAAACTCGTAAAGGTTAAATTATTAAAAATGGTGGAGCCGAGGGTACCCGAGTGGCTTAAGCGAATCAGTGAGCGCAAAACAAGCGTTAGAGTCTAAGTTAGTTAAAGTATAGATTTACAAGTGATTTTGGTTTAATTCCAACTTACTTGTTGTTTATAGGTTACCAGACTCGTCCCGAGCCATTCGTAACCCCAGTCGCTCAGGCAAGTTTTCTACCCGTTATACTGTTGTTGTGATGTAAATATATGTATATGCATTATCTTGTGATATTGCATGATTGTTATTAGCAAATTTTGCGATATATTGGAGCATGCTAATATGGTATATATGCATGTCTGTTTCGTAATCTGGTTATCTATCTGTTGATTTCAATGCTTATAGTTGCATAATACCTATGCTAGAAATAAGCAAGTAGTTGCGTATACCCTTAGTATAGGGGATAAAAGGTGAACATATTTCTAAACCGGGAGTCGATGTTCCCGAGTATATATATATATATATATATATTTATTTATTTATTTATATATATATATATATATATATGGATATAGTTTTTAAAACTATTAATCGAATAAGGTTTATTCGATAACTTTAACTTTATTTTATTATTGAATATTATTTCAAATATTATTCGAAGGCGTATGACTCCTTTACATTATTTATTGAATATTATTTGAATATTCATTTGAGGATGTATGACTCCTTTATTTTATTTAATGAATATTATTTATAATATTCATTCGAGGTATTATGACTCAGCTTATTTTATTTATTGAATATTATTTGAATATTCATTTGAGGATCTATGACTCCGATTATTTGCTGAGATATATTCTTTATTTTATTAAAGAATAAGGTGTCGATAATCAAACTTATTTTTTATTATTCAAATAAAGATATTACTTTCGTATAAGTATATCTTTGATTATTTGCTATTCATTTCAAGTATAAGTTTTAATACTTCTACTTCAATTATTTTATAAAGATTATCTTTTATGGGAATATTATTTAAATAATAATATTCAGACATTTTCTAAATATTCTGGGGACTGATTTACTTCATTAAATCAGTTTTACTCCAAACACTCTTTAAAGTGTTTTCGAGTCTTTAAAATGATTTTCAAAAGTTAGAGCGGATCCCAAAACTATTTTTATATTTAAGATCTTCCTTTTAAAAAGGGGATTTAAATACTCGCTCAAAACCTGGGGGATCCGGCTCGGTGGTGTGTTTTATATTCGCAACAAGGTTGTTGTCTTGGTAAAAGAGTTTTTGATTACTTACCCAATATTCGGGAAGTAAAATTCTTGGAACAAGTTAATCCATTAACAGGCATCGCCTGGGAAATATCGGTGAGTTTTCCTTTCCAACTAGGTACGACTTCTTGGTGGAGCCGTATCAACAAGTTTCTACTTGGGGAAAGGGGGAAACGAGCTTTACGTTTCAGAGTCATGGATTTCATCTGAACTAGGAGTGGCGTAAGTGGTCGAGTAGCGCCGGCCCAGCCTTATTATATTGGCCCAAATGGCCTGGAAGTTCCGCTAAGGCGGTCCATTCCTTAGGAGTTCAGTGTTCGGTTGACAAGTAAATCCGACAGGTTCTCCTCTACATGTAGAAAATGGTGGGGTTGTACTACTACGACTGATCATCGTAAGTGGTCTTCCTGGCGCGGCAAACTCCCGTAATGAGTTCATCATCCAATTGGATAATTTTTGCAACACTACCCAGAGCACTTCGATGGAAAGGCTACGGTTGGGCGATTGTTGAGTGTTGGCAGGGTCAAGTTTTCAAAATGATGTTTACATCAAATGAAGTATCTCGTAACTTCATTTTATTTTGATAATATTTTAAAGATTTAATCTATTCAAATCTTGTCTTATAGTCTCATCTATGTGATGAACTTTTGAAGCTAATTTATAACTTGAACGGTGGTAGTTCAAGTAGTATTTGGGAAAGATATAAGTATATTGGGGTATCTTGTAACTTCATCTTTTAAACTTATATCTAATTAATAATTGTCTTATGAATGACAAAGATTTTCAGAAAAACGTTGAGACAAGGTTAGATATATGAGATCACCTTGCAACGATATTTTTTTTATACAGTTATACACTGGGACTTTGTGTATATTATGCATGGAAGAGGACTTCCAATATTTTGAAAAGTATATATGTATATATACTGAATATTTTGCGACTTCATCGCATTAAGATATCAAACTTGGTTCATTTCTTTTGACCAAGACTTTCATGAGTATTATGAGTAGGCTCATATATTGTAAATCATTATACATATTATTTTGGTGGGCTTGCTGCTCACCCTTGCTTTATTTCTTCATCACACAACAACAGTTAGGAAAGATGGCCAGACTCCAGCAGACCCAGCGCAAGCGCGTGGGAAGCGTCCTGTGTCTTCCCGTTGATGTTGTAGCTGCTATAGCTGCAGAGGTAGATCTATTGTAGATCAGACCATCTACTTTTGAGAATCAATTATGTATAATTATAACTTGTGGCAGATAATGGCAATTAACTGTAAATTTATCAAGTAATCATTTTGGGTTGTAATAACTTTTAAATTGTGGATTCAAAGACTTGTACTTATTTAAATTTCATCTCTGAGACTATAACGGGTTGTGGTGTGTGTTAGTGTGGGGTCACAACATAAGGTTATTTATTAATTAAGTGAAGTGATATTGTGGAAAGAAAGACCGTGACGACCCGGATCCCCGACCCCGGATCTGGGGGTGTTACACCAACAGTCTCAGTTTAAACCTGAATATATTGAAGTGGAAGATTAATAGTCACTATGGTTAGGGATAGTGGTACTCGTACTTGAACAGTCAACTTTTACTTGCTTCTTGTGCGCATTAAACCATCTTTTCTCTTTCCAATGAATGTTTTTCTTTTTCCAAGTCTGGGGAGACGAGGTAGAATTAATTCCACCTGTAAGCATTAAATTTCTTTACGTCTCCTGGCATTCTCTTGCCTATATAAGCAACCACTTCACATCAGCCTTCCCATCAAATCTCTTCTCACAAACTCACCTTCATACTTTTTATATCAAAAACACCATGGTCAGATACAATATATTTTTGAACTACGAAACTTTCAACATGGAGCTGAGCTGTGCTGATTGGCAGCAGGAATGGCACATTACTGCCATTCCTGATGAGATATGGGACTCCGTTCCACAGAAGGTTCTCACCCACCTCATGTTCTTCTATATGGATTACCATCGCCATCTGGAGCGATTGGAGGAGGAAAGGCTGGAAGCTCTCCGCCAGCAAGAGCGAATCATTCGACTCGCTATTCTGTTTGTCGAGAGTAGGAAGAAGAAATGATTTATTTTCTTCTTCTTGTTTTTCTTCATCATCAGGCTTGCCCTGCTTCTTGAGCTAGAACAAAGGCTGTTGACGTTAGGTTTAGCAGCTTAGGGAAATCTTGTACAAGTTCTGATGTAATTTAACTTTCATGAATGTATTCTCTTGATATATTAATGAAATTTGTTTTTGTTTCAAGATCTTGTCTCTGAGATATTTTGTAATGCATTGATAAATCCTGATATATATTCATATTCTGATGACCATATAAATTATGTTTTCACTTAAGTTCTGATTTTATTTTATCAGTACTTGCTCATCTAATTTATTATGGTCCTTTTCACTTGAATTTTTTTTCAGAATATTGATGTTGCAGTGATAAATAATTAAATAAGTGGGAACGGTTTCAATTTTGAATTAAAACTATTTCACCTTGATTAATGGAATAACTGGGTAAGTGGAGCGGTTTTTCCTTGAAAAACTGCAAGTGGGTAAGTAATGATTACTGTTTTCTCGAGCCCAGTAACTATCCGTTATTACTGCATGTCTGACAGGTGTCCAACGGTTACATTTTTTTTAAGGTATAAGTAAGACAGAGAGAGGATTTTTTTTAATCTTTTATTTCCTTTCACACTTTTTCTCTCTATTTGCTTTTACTCTCTTACTTCTTCTAACGTTGGTTTTTCATATAGACATTCTATCAAACACCTAACAGGCACTTACACATCTCGATTAATTTCATGGCACCAAAAGATTTAATCATTGATGGAGCTAAATTTGTTCCAAATAATTATGCTGCTATCCTTGATAATGCTGAAGCTCCATCTGAATTGCATTTTGTGCAAGATCTTCTTGCACATAGTGAAATCGGGTATGCGTTGACCCAACCTTCCGTCTTTTCAAGTCAACAAGTTCAGACACTTTGGAGGACTGGAAACTTTGATAATGGTGGTCCAAATGGTACTCCTAGTATTGTTTTCGAAGTGGGTGATTCTTCATATGCAGTCACTCCTGGTACAATACGTAAGGCTCTACATCTCCCAGAAGGATGTACTTTTTCAATTCCAGAGGAATCAGCTCTTCAGGAGTTAATGGCCAGTTTGGGATATGAACAGAGTTTGGCAAAGCTTGGGCAGTTGAAACGGGCTCATATCAGGAGGGAATGGAGCTTCTTCTTCGACTGCATCACTAAAGCTTTTGGGAACAAGTGTTCGAATTTTGATGCCATCCCCATAATGAGTCAGCACATCGGGTATGCCATTATAAACCAAACTCATTTTGATTTTGCAACGGCTATAATTGGTTTTATTGGGGATAGGATGACAGAGGATAGGAATGTTGTCTACTTTGCTAGATTCTGTCAACTTATATATACTTTTTGTACTGATGAACCTCAACTAATTAGTACCTCAACTCCACCTTTTAAAGTTGCAAAACGATACTTTAATGACCTGGTAAATGCTGACACTAAGAAACCAGTGGTTAGACCTTTACAGATTCCTCAGTCTGTAAAACAAATCTTAGTAAATGATAATCCTGATGCTTATAAATCTATTTATCCTGATATCCAATCAACAACAACCTCCCAAACACCACAACAACCATCAGCACCTACCACCCATACTACTCAACCTACACTAAGGAAATATCTTAGATCATATCTCTCAACTTCACAGACAGTTCAACCCTCATCCTCAGAACATCCTATGAACCCTTCATCTTCTAAGCCTAAGAGGACAAAGACTGTTCCTCAAACACCTCAAAAGAGAAAGAGGATTGCTTTGAGAGATGAATCTAATACTGAGGAACAGGTTCCTTCTTCAGAACCTGTTATTAAAGAAGCTGAGAAAGTGACTTCTCAAAAGGATTCTGGAATTGGGGGATATAGGCTTCTCAAGAGGCTTAGAAGAATGACTATTCCTGAAACTCCCAAGGAATCCATATCTACAAAGAGATACAAGAAACAGAGGGCAAAAAGGCCAGTTTCAGATGATGAAGAAGCAGCAGCTAAGGAAGGGGATCATGAATATCTGATCTCACAAGAAAAGGAATCTGCTCCAGTCTCTACTTCTCCATCAACTCCAACTCAGGAAGCTGTTACTGAAAAGGCCACCACACCATCTATATCTCCTGTTCAAAAATCTGTATCTCCTGTTGATCCAGGCACAAGTGCTGATATTGATATTCAGACCTTGGTTGTGCCTGAAGTAATTCTCTTAGAAGCTCCAACAACAACTAATCCTTCAACAACACCTGTTACTGATGCTGTTCAAATTCCAGAGTTGTCTACTACACCTTCTCTGCATCTAGATGCTGATCATCAGAATTTCGGTGAGCATCAGGATATGGTTGTTGATCAGAACTTAGAACCAGATCAGCAATTAGAGAATGCTGAAGCCTCCATTGCTACTCACACTATTATTTTATCAGAAGATACTGATTCTGTAAGTTCTGATGCTGCAAATACTGGAGATACTGGTGATGCTACTCTACAAGCAGATGCTGATTAAGCAGGTCCTTCAGAACATGCTCCTCAATAAACAGTTCTTAAATCTGAACTTGTTAAGAAGTTTGTTACAAGAGATGTACCAGTACCTTGGAGTTAAACTCCTGTAGGACAAGAGTGGACTAAGGAATGGAACTCAGTCACCTGTGCTCCTTCTACACAGAATCTGGCTGAGCAATTGACAAAAGCTGATGAGATGTTAAATACTGATGATTTCAAAACACAGCTTAGAGTCACTGCATTGAGTACTAAACATTTACAAGGTCTTCATTCAAATACTCATGCAAAGTTACATCTCTTAAGGGAAGAACTAATGAAGCAAGAACAAGTTCACAAGATTGATAAGAAAAAGTTCTTCCAACCTACCTTTGACAGGATTGCTTATATTGAGAAAACTCAAGAAACACAACAAGCTCCAATTGATGATATTCTGAAAAATCAAGCTGCTCAGCAATCTCAACTTACTGAAATCCAAGCCTCAGTGGAATTGCTTGTCTCTCTTCTACTACCTGCTGATGCCAAAAATGGGGAGAAAGTAATTAAGTCCAAATGCAAGACTGACAAGACACTGAAAGGGAAGGATGATGAAAAGGATTATCAAGGAAACCCTGGAATGGGTAGAGGTCATAGTCAAGGTAGAGGTTTCTCATCAAGAAAAGCTGAAATTACAAGTCACAGGACAAGTTCTGATGCTGGTAAAAGGATAAGTTCTGATGAACTTTTAGATCTTGATGAAGAAATGTCAAGACAGTTATTTCTTCAGGAAAATCCAGGAATGAACTTGGAGAGTTTAATGGAAGAAGAAGCCAGACTTAAATCAGAAAAAGTCACATCTAAATTTGAAGCTTCTGGTAAAAAGACACTTCCAAAACTCAAAGGCATTGTGATAAAAGAGAGGACATATACTGAAGCAACATTGGCTAAATCACAACCGCAGATAGATCCAAGATCCAAGGGTAAAGAAAAGGTTGGTGAACCTATCAAGGTTTATGTGCCTCCTGAGAATGAAGAAATCACTGATGAAAAGGATGATCTTGCTCTGACTTCAAGAAAAATTCTTAAAACAACCTCTGACATGGCTCAAGTTGTTCAGAGTCAAGAGACAGTAAGTTCTGATATTCCAAAGAAGCAAGTAACCTCTGACATAGCTCAAGTTAACTTGATATCAGAAGATAGACCAAAGAAACTCCTACCAGGATCCACTAAAGCAAAACAGACTTAACCTTTGAAGACTGCTGCAAGTGGTTTTGAAGTAAGAGTAGTTACTGGAAAGGAAGCAAGAGATAAAACTGGATTGGGAAGTGCTGATGAAAGAAGAATACGAAACACTACCAATGATCCAACTTCCTTAAGTGAACCAGGTATTGGAGCAACTCCTGAGAGATTGAATCAACTGGAATCTGTACAAATGGTTTACCATACCTACTTAAAAGAACACATCTTGTTGTACTTTATGACAGATGGTAGGGTTTATCATATAAGGCAAAATGCCATTCCATTGAAGTATTTTGAAGAACTGGAGCATGTACAATTCTTACTTCAAGTGGATGACAAATTGACAGGAAGTGCTACAAACTATTTGAAGGATCAGATTCAGAGACAGAAAAGACTTTATTCTGTTAAGTCTGACAGCACATATGTTCCAAAGTATAGAGATCACAAGGGTGATATAGTTGAAATGAAGCCCAACACTGCTAAAATTATAACTACCTTTCTGGGTTACAGGGCTGTGGAATTCAATCTTGAGTCTGATAAAGCTTATTTGATCAGACTGGATCAGGATATAAAAAAAGCAAAGATTAATGATCTCAGGGCTGCAATCTTTCAAATTGGTGAAGATAATGCAGAGCTTAAAGATGCTAAAAGGAGAATGATTGATGAACTTAGATATGCTGAGAGATGTTTGTTGAAGAACTATCTCAGAACAACTCTTGACATCAGAGAGATCAGAAAGTGAAGCCAAGTCAAGATCTACAACTGCTTAAATTCTGATATTTGTACAGACTGAAGTTTTTATCAGAAGTTAAAAATTGGTAAAGTTTTAAGGACTGTAAGTTGTAGTTATCTAGTCTAATTCTCATGCACTTGTACTTAATGTTTTTGACATCATCAAATATCTGTTAAACTTGTATATTATGCTAATTTACAAGTTGCGGGAGATTGTTAGATATATTTGATAATGTCATGGCTAATATGATTTATGTTTAGTTTTCAGATCTTACTTAAACAGGATAAATCAGTACTTACTGGAAGTCAGGACTTAAGGATATCAGTACTTATATTATCAGGAGATAATCATCAGAAGATGGATATCAGAACTTAAGTGCTGGAGTATGTTCAGATAAGGATAGTAGCTGATTAAAGGAAAGAAGATCAAGATAAACATAAGAAGAGATATGCATGAAGAAGGAGTTCCGTGAAGAATGGAATACTTGGAAGAAAAGATATCTGATTGATATATTTTAGGAAGAAGAATTATATTCCATATCAATTAGCGATTATCTTGTAACTGTGTAGTATATAAACACAGACATAGGGTTTACACTAGAAGAGTTATCATATTCGAAGAGATTATTCATTGTAACCCTAGCATCTCTCGTGATATTTGTTCATCACTGAGAGGTAACAGTTCCATACTGTAACAGAGTTTATTATTTCAATAAAGTTTGTTTTCTATTACTTGAAATATTAAAAGTTCGATTTGATTGTATTTTACACTGTATTCACCCCCTCTACAGTGTGTATGACCTAACAACAGGGAATTTATTCAAAAATATAACGAGATTGTATATCAAAATGTCACCGTGCAAAAGGTGCACCTGTGTCAGGAAAATGTTGCCCAATCAATATACCCACATCGTTAATCTTAGGATCCATTTATAAAAGATATCTAGATCAGCAACACTAGCAACAATAACAACGATAATAGTAGCAGAATCAACAACAGCGCAGAAAACTGGAATATAAAGGTACTAAACATTATGGTGTGCTTTCTCCATACACAACAAACGAGCAACCTTTTAGTACCAATAAACTACAACATTAATAAATTCCATATACCGCAAAGCTAGATGGGCCATCCTAGGCACCACCTGAAAAAGGCAACTAGTAAGTTAAATTAATCTTAAAAATCATAGACTTGGCTAACGCACTAGCCTAAGGTTCAATCAACCGTTTTTCCCAAGGCGACTTCTTATCTCTTACAATTGACCTATCTTCCACAGTTTAACTTTTCTAAAACCGCAACCTTCACTATCGACTCATAAATTCTCTCTACTATTATCGTGTCTGGGATAGCTAGCAATCCAAGGTACATCTTATATTTCTTCCAGACAGTCAACTCTCAACTATTTTCGATAACCAAGACTGTCTAATCACAAAGGCTACTGACAATCCACTACCTCGGGACTTCAACTGAAATTTCAAAATCAAAGAATCAATGATACGGGGAGGACAAAAGAAGAAAACATAGGTATGACTAAGAGCAACCATACAAGTACATAAGATGGCCAGTCTTAGTACTATACGGTCACAACACATAACTCGGTGGCGTCCCACCAGGCCCTTTTGTCACAAAGACAAATGGTCAATTCATATGCATTGTTTGCCCCAATTAACCGAAAAAATCACCGAGGAAAGAAACAAGGCTCAGATAAGGAGTTCGCAAATAGAAAAGAAAGAATCTGATTTGTACTGAGGTCGACAGAACCCTAAGTAGCTTACTTCGGGTTCATAACTTTCTCACAAGAAAATTAAACAGCTTATGGAATAGAAAACAATTACTCTGGAAGCAAAATACATTTCAAGGAAGAAATAAAAGAGTTCAAAGATATCACCTCCCATTTTAATTCACAATCACTTCCAAACTTAGTCGTCATAACAACCCCTGACTATTATCACACTATCCGAACTCATCAAAATCACATAATCAGTCCAATAACATTCCTTGATACAGAAAATGTGATATTTAGAAATAACGGGGGCGTCTTCTCAGCTAACCCAACAAGAGCCCGCTCAATGCTGAATCTTCGCAATCAGACTCGCTTTCTTCACTCTTTTGACTCTACCTATAACCTAAATCAGGGACTCAAACCTGTAGCTCTGATACCAACTGTGACAGCCTCAACCCCGGGGTCAGGAGTTGACGTCATCAACAACAATAATAACAATTATAAATCAATCTAAAACATAACTACGACCCCTTTACCAAGACCTTTTCCAGGTTTAAGTATGACTTAGGTTGCTCAACTAACACAACTTGAATTACATTACATAATCCTGACCACTAATTTAATGCAGCAACTCAAGAGACTTCATCTGGTCTGAACACAACTACCTCAGAGGAGCCTGACACGTAAGAAGCTAGAACTCTGCCCTGACTACCGCGCAAGAATCTCCTAGGCATCTACAATACATATAAAACATTCTGCAAGGGTGAGCAATCAATTGCTCAGCAGTAACACTATATGAATAACAAGTAAAACAGTTTAAAGTAAAACGGTCACAGGAACAGAATTCATAACTTGCCAGAAATATATAAAACAGATATAAACTGGATATAAACTACCATGCTTTGTAAAATCAAAATCAATAGTCGTGTGTTGTGCATAAATACCAGAGTTTAATTTTAGCATGCTATTTTCATTTTTAAACCTTCTGTTCCATTATAGGAACCATAAAACCATTTGTCCTATTACGGAGACCCAAAACCAATTGTTCCGTTACAGGAACCACTAAATCAAAATCAGATATATATTGGATGTTATCTAGGGACGACTGATCAGGCCTCCGCACAAATTATCTAGGATAGTTGGCCGGGCTATCACACAAAATGTCTAGGAAAGCTGATCGGGCTTTCACACAAATTCACCGGATCCGCAGAGACTAGCTAGGTCTCTGATTATCTATGCTGGACTAATCGGTTATGTAATGCGCGCAACCGAATTAGCCACTTACGCAACGTTATCCAATATCTGATTCGTTTTATCCAGTTTTCAAAACACTTGTACCAATCTCATTTTCAAAATCATTTAATTAACCAGCACACATATAAAATCCGTTTCGCAATTCATTTCATTTGAGACAGGTACCTTTCGAAGTTACTTTTCCCCAAACAATTCAAAAACAGTGATTTTATAACTACAGGGGATACGTAACTTAAAATGTTTCTGTTCCATTACGAGAATAAAACATTTAGCTATTCATATGCACTGAACCATAAAAGAATGGTCAGGGGTACTTGCCTTGCAGAGCTTTACAACTGATAATAATTGACTCTGAGCCGACTCGGACGCTCAAGCTTTATTGCTTTACTATTTCACCATTCTGGATCCCACCTCAACGCTCAGGTCCTTCACTTAAGAACCTCGCTGTGCTTGTCGACTGATCACTAGGTTATCTTTAGTTCGACTTCAACTCTTGAGTCCTTCGACTAGAACCTACAGAGCCGAAATACCCTACGTTAGACGTCTAGGTATGCTTGACATATCCTCGACACCAATTCTACCCAATGATATTCAAACCCGACTCGTAATTATATAGATTATAATAACACGCGCCACAATTATGGTTCACAATCTCGGAAATCGGTTCGGTGTTCATTTTCAGAAAATACGCGTACTTGTCCTTGTACGAAAATAGGGTTATTGGTTTTGGCAAAACAATTTATCACTACATACAACCAGACTCCGCATAAAGCATGTGTATATACTTATTTATACTCGCTCGACGTTCCGATAATTACAGGGTATGTCCCGAATTTCCGAATTTAGTTTCTAAAAAAATTCGGCAACACCTCCTCTGTTTATCGGACTACCCGTCGATACAATTTCAACGTCTCAATCGACAATCTCAAATCAACAACACAATCACAAGTCATAAATTCCCAAACGTCAGTTCAGATCAATTAATTATTATTATCCGATTATTTACATCTCAAAAATAATTTACGAACTACATTAATATTTTAAAATTTTAGGACTCAGATATCGATCATCACGGTCCACCGTCGGCTCGTCGAGGCTCATCGCCGACGGCGGCAAAAATTCGCGGGTACCCGTATAACTCGGGTTTCCATCACGAACCTTCACCGATTAATTTTCGAATAAAATAACTAAATATGCGAATAATCAAGAATGTTTCATTCGATTATTACTTCACAACATCACAAAAGCAAATAAAAATTAAACCGAAGTTACATTATCAGCTTTCGAATTACTGGCTTAACAACAGATGCAAACCACGCACAGTCCTGACACTCACCCACATCCACGCGCACAATTGCGCAGCAAAACAAAGAAACGACACAAAACAGCCGGAAATTACCAGGATCTCCAGGAGAACAGGGGAAAGAACGGGAAGAGGGAGAAACGGGGGAGGAGAAGAGGAATTGAGAGATACAGAGAGAGAAGTTAGGAGATAGTTAAGAGAAATCGAGAGTGAGAGAGACTGAGGTTGAGAGAGGTGAGTGATACAGGGGCTGTGTGTGTGTTTATGTAATAATTGTTTTTCTTTCCTCTCCTGAGCTGCCACGTATCTGCTGAACAGCCAAACTCTTGACACGTGTCTCATGCCCTATTTAACAACCTCGATTTGACCCGTTTTTGCAATTCAACGAACCAAGTTACACATAAAATAAACTCGGAAAATTATCAAAATAGTCTTAAAATTTTCTAAAATATCCCGAACTAATAAAATAAAATTTTCATAATTTTTAAATCATTTTTGAAACACAACTCGTATCCGCATTTCACAATTAGCGAACCAAGTTACACTCAAAACAAATTCAGAAAATTACGAGAATAGTCTTGAAATGTTACAAATATCCCGAAGTTTATAAAAATATAAATTTCATAATTTTAGAATAATTTCTGAAACGCAATTTATACCCGCTTTTAACAAATAAACGAATCAACGCACGGGTAAAATTAGTCCTGAAAATTCCCAAAATAATTTTAAAATTTTCAGAATAATACAAACTTAATAAAATATAATTTTCATAATATTTGAAGATTTCCATAATTAAATATGGATTTTACCATTAAATACACTCAGAAAATCATTTAAAGATAAATAATTAATGAAATATTGATTTCTCAATTTTATAAAGTCCTAAAAATAATTATTGAAATTATAAAGTCATAAAAACAATTATAGATACAATCCAAGTATTTATGGAAATAAAACTGCAATAATACCCTTTTTAACAACGATCCAAAATCATACAATTTATCAATTAACCATACAATTCAATTCCATGCACTAGTAATCACATTCACATAGTGACAAAGTAATAACCCACTGACTGAACCCACACAAATATTTTATTTAATTATTTATTTCATAATTACATATTTAAATAATAATAAAATATACGGGTCGCTATATCAATCACCACACACGATCCCTGAGTCGTGTTTTCCGGCCAAAACCCCAAAAACTCCGGCTAACATTTGCAGATTCCGATGAAGTTAATTTATGGCCAAACTACGAATCGTTTGTGCTCGTTTTTACTTGGAATTGATTGCAAATTAAGTTCTAAGCACATATCAACTATCAACACAAATTAACAACCCCTGGAACAGGATTCTGGTCACCACCGACCTAAAATTCCGGCCAAATTACCAACTTTTGATTTTGTAAACGAAACTTAACGTTCTATAGTCCAAATCAAAGCTAAGAACACATACAATCTAACCCCTAACATATCAAGAACCAAATATTCACATAAATCATCGAGTTGTAATTTGAAAATTCGGTATAAACTCTAATAATCAAACTTTGCTATTTAGGAATCGTTTGATCAATTAAACACCATGAATCGACTGCAAATCATCTCAGGAAGCTATATCAATCATCAAAACATTATAATAACCCTAGAATCAAAAAGCCCTAATTCGAACATAAACCCTAGAAATCGAAAATCAAAAACTACGGATTAAAACATTAAATTGATGCTAGAAACAGAAAGAACAGATCAAAACCTTCAATTTCAGTACTTGAATCACTGGATTTGATGAAGTAATCAGCTAGAAATCACGGTTTGATTCTTCGACCCGACTTGGTTCTTTCAGACCCGGTTTGCAGAGAATTTGTGAATTTTTTGATTTTTAATTACTTAATTAATTATAATTAAATAAAAATTAGGCTATTTATAGTAGTAAAATTAATACTCCTAAATAAAATTTAGGCCCTAATTCTACATCTTTTAAAATTAATAAGCCCCTAATTTTATAATTTTTGAGTATTAAAATTTAATATATAAATATTTTATATATGCAATATATATGCCAAAATTTCCCAAAAATTGTGAATAATGCAAAAATGCAAAGAAATGGTATAAATAAAGGTCCTATAATTTTATAAAAATAAAAATGTGATTTTTGTGGGGTTTTTAACACCCAATGGGGCCCGGAAAAGTCATTTTTCAGAAAACGAGAAAATTTATAAAATGCCTGGATGTTCAGAATAATGCGATGGTAAAAGCTGTTTGATGAAAAATAGGGCCCATTATTTTATTTGAAATACCTGCTTTTAAATTATGGTTCGGGTCGTAAAACTTTTGAAATGAAAGCTATGAATGCAAAATAAAATATCTGAAAAATACCTTAAAAATACCGGAACAATATAGAATACACGTAACACATAGCAATTAGGGTTTGACAGATAATTACACATGAATGATACATTAATACACATAATTTATTATAAATATGATATAACACAGACAAAATTTTCCGAGACGTTACATCCTTCCCTCCTTAATAGGATTCTGTCCTCAGAATCTTACTATGAAAACAAATGAGGATATTTCTCTAACATTTCACTCTCAAGTTCCCATGTTGATTCTTCAACCATGGGGTTTCTCCACAATACTCTCACTAACGATACAGACTTATTTCTCAACAGTTTCTCTCACCGATCTAAAATTCTTATCGGCTGTTCTACAAAAGACAAATCAGGTTGGATATCTACCGGTTCATATTCTATTACATGCCTAGAATGAGGATTATATCGCTTAAGCATCGACACGTGAAACACATTGTGAATATGTTGTAGATGAGGCGGTAAAGCCGATTCGTACGTAACTTTTCCCACTTTCTTCAAAATTTCAAACGGTCAGACATATCGTGGCTTCAATTTACCCTTGTTTCCAAATCTAGTCAATCCTTTCCATGGCGATATTTTGAGTAATACGCGTTCTCCTTCCTGGTAGTCCATATCTTTCCTTGCTTGATTTGCATATTTGCGTTGCCTGTTTTGTGCTGCATCCAATCGTTGTCGAATAAGTTCTATCTTTTCTTTAGTCTGTTGGATTAATTTTGGACCCAAAATCTTGCGTTCTCCAACTTCATCCCAATATATTGGTGATTTGCATTTTCTTCCATATAGCGCTTCGTACGGTGGCATTCTAATGCTTGCGTGATAGCTGTTGTTATAAGAAAATTCAACCAAAGGTAAATGCTCATCCCAACTGCCTTCGAAATTAATCGCACAAACTCTTAGCATGTCTTCAATTGTTTGGATAGTTCTTTCACTTTGCCCATCGGTTTGCGGATGATAAGCGATACTCATGCTTAATTTAGTTCCAAGACATTCTTGAAATTGTCTCCAAAATCTTGAATTGAAACGGGGATCTCGATCAGATACGATAGATATTGGAACTCCATGTCGCATCACAATTTCCTTGAGATACAAGTGCACTAGTTGTCGAGCGAAAATCTTTCATTAATCGGTAGAAAATATGCCGACTTTGTTAGTCTGTCAATGATTACCCATATCACATCATGATTTGCTTTAGTCCTTGGAAGTCCTACCACAAAATCCATCGCTAGATGTTCCCATTTCCATTCTGGAATATCTAATGGTTACAGTAATCCGCTCGGATGTTGATGTTCCGCTTAACTCACTGGCATGTGTAGCATTTACTTACCCATTCTGCTATCTCCTTTTTCATATTTGACCACCAAAAATTTTCCTTCAGATCTCGGTACATTTTTGTACTTCCTGGATGAATGGAATACTTCAAACTGTGCGCATCTCGCAATATTTCTTCTTTTATTTCTGTCATGTTAGGGATCCAGATTCTTTATGCAAACCGTAGGATGCCTTCATTATCCTTCTGAGTTGTGATTTCTTCTCCCGTTAAGTCGTCATCTTGACTCATCACTTCTTCTTGACAGCGGCGAATCTTTTCTAGCAACTCCGGTTGAAAAGTCATAGCATAGATAGCTTCAGTAGATTCATTGGGAATACGAATTTCGATATCCAACTTATCAAATTCCTTGGCTAATTCTTCGCATGAAGTTAACAAATTCAATCTTTCTTTCTTGCTCAGCGCATCTGCCATAACATTTGCTTTCCCTGAATGATAACTGATCGTAACATCGTAATCTTTAATCAATTCCAACCATCGACGTTGTCTCATGTTCAGTTCCTTCTGCGAAAAGATATACTTCAGACTTTTATGATCCGTGTAGATTTCGCATTTCTCACCGTAGAGATAGTATCTCCAAAGTTTTGACACAAATACGATCGCTGCTAATTCCAGATCATGCGTAGGATATTTCTGTTTATGAGGTTTTAACTGTCTCGAAGCATATGCAATGACATTACCATGCTGCATCAGTACACATCCTAATCCGCGGTATGAAACATCGCTATAAATGACAAAATTCCCATGCTCGTCTGGAAATACGAGTACCGGTGCGGTTACTAATCGATTCTTCAGCTCTTGGAAACTTTCTTCACATTTGTCATCCCATACGAACTTTTCACTTTTTCAAGTTAACTTGGTCAACGGCGTTGCTATTTTCGCAAAATCTTTGACAAATCTTCTATAATATCCTGCCAATCCCAAGAAACTCCGAATATCTGTTGGTGTCTTTGGCCTTTCCCAACTCAACACAGCTTTAATCTTCGCTGAATCGACTTGAATGCCTTCTCTACTGATGATGTGCCCTAAAAATTGCACGTCTTTCAACCAGAATTCACATTTTGAGAATTTCGCGTATAGTTGCTCTTTCCTCAGAATTTCCAAAGCAATCCTCAAGTGCTCAGCATGCTCTTCTTCCATCTTTCTTCCATATTTGAGTAAATCAAGATGTCATCAATAAATACAATCATGAATTTATCCAAATACCTTTTGAATACCCTGTTTATCAGATTCATGAATGCTGCTGGCACGTTGGTCAAACCGAATTCCAATACAAGAAACTCATAATGTCCATATCTAGTACGGAACGCAGTTTTGGGAATATCTTCAGCTTTAATATTTAATTGATGAGAACCTGATCGCAAATCTATCTTTGAAAACTATGTGGCTGCTTTTAGCTGATCGAACAAATCATCGATTCTCGGTAAAGGATACTTATTCTTGATAGTGAGCTTATTCAATTCCTGACAGTCAATACATAGTCACATGCTGCCATCTTTCTTTTTCACGAACAATACCGGTGCACCCCACGGAGATACACTAGGTCTTATAATGCCTCGGTCTAGAAGATCTTGCAGTTGTGTTGACAATTACTTCATCTCGACTGGAGCCATTCGATATAGAGCTTTGGAAACTGGTTCTATATCTGGCGCTAAATCAATCGTAAATTCAATTTCCCGATCTGGTGGTAACCCTGGAAGCTCGTCTGGAAAGACGTCCGGAAATTCACATACAACTGGAATGTCTTCTATTCTGGGACTTTCCTTCTCAGTATCTAACACGTAGGCTATATACCTCTCACATCCTCGTCGAAGTAATCTTTTGGTCTGCATTACAGTTAGAAATTTCTTTCGTTGTTTTTCTCCCTTGAACATTACCGTTGCATTTTCCGCAGTTCGTAATTTGACTTTTTTGTTCGCGCAATCGATCTGAGCATTATGATAAGCTAACCAATCCATTCCTAAAATGACATCAAACTCTCCTAACTTAAAAGGAATCAAGTCTACGGAGAAATGATGTCCAGCTGTTTCTATATCGCACGCAGGACATACTCGATTTTCTGGAACTTGGTCATAATTCGCTAATTTTATAATTAACGTCTCGCCCAACCATTCAATTTCGTAATGTAAATTATGAAGAAATTCTTCAGAAATAAATGAACGAGTAGCTCCAGAATCAATTAATATTTTTGAACTTACGGAATTTACCAAAAGCGTACCTGCAATTACACTCGAACTCTGTAATGCTTCTTTCATTGTCATGTTGAAAATTCTTGCTCTAGGTTGATTAGGCGGCGGTGGAGGAGGTAATGCCAACACTTTCGAGATACTAGCTGCCATTCCTGGTCCCTTGTAATTCCTAGCGATATGTCCTTTCTTTCCACACTGGAAACAAATAACTTCTGCTGTTTTTCCCATTGGACATTCGTTAGAATAGTGCCCTTTCTGCTTACACCTAAAACACGTCACATCCGTCTTGATATAATTGCCAGTATGTTTTCGACCACAAGTCTTGCAGTACGGCACTGTGACTCTGACAATTTCCTGCTGGCTGGGGGCTTGGAAACGATTACCTGTCTTCTGAATACCTTGTCCTATTATTTTAAAATTCAAATTTTTCTGGGCCTGAAATCTCGGCTTCCTGCTGAAACGGCCTTGGAAACTACCATGTCCACTTTCCTTTTGAGATCTTTCACTTTCTCCTTCAATAATCAAAGTTTTCTGGACTACGGCGGTATACGTCGTTAATTCAAAAACTGCAACTTGTCCACGGATCCACGGTCGTAATCCCTCTTGAAACCTTTGCACTAATTTTTCTTCAGTATCAACCTATTCTGGAACAAACCTAGCCAACTCAATAAATTTGGCTTCATACTCTGTGACAGATATACTTCCCTGCTTCAGTTCCAAAAATTTAATCTGCATCTGATTCTTCACATAGCGAGAAAAATGCTTCTCTAAGAACAGTTTTTTACACCTATCCCATGTAATAACATCTTCACCTTCTAAAGCCTTCTTAGATTCCCACCAATAATTTGCTTCTCCTTTCAGCAAATAACTAGCAAAATCAGTTTTCTTGTCTTCACCTACCTTCACAAGCGCAAATGCTTTCTCTATTTTCTTTAACCAAGTGGTAGCCTTAATAGGATCTATAGATCTTTCAAATTCTGAAGGTTTAACCGACTGAAACTGTTTGAAAGTAATAACATGTATAGCTGGCGGTATCTGGGACTCAGGATGAGGTGGCTGTTGTAACATTTGTTGTTGAATCTGCTGCTATTCTTGCTGCATATGTTATTGCATCATTACCATCTGTTGTTGCATAAGATGGAACATTTGGTTCATGGTATCATTGGTCTGTTCTCCGGAATTGCTGTTGGAAGTCTCAGTCCTAGTCTTTCTCTTTGGTGCCATTTTTTGATAATAAACAAGTGATGTTTCTTTAACAGTTTAATAAATAATTGACAGTAGGTAAGAAAACAAGTTATCCTGTATTAACAAAATTTAGATAATGGTTTAAAGAAAGAAAACAGTTTGCTTAATATAAAAACAGAAAATGTAAATAGCTAAATGAAATTTTGTCTCTTTTTTTTTTCTTTTTTTTCGACAAAATTTAAAATATGAAAAGCTGTAAAACAATAAAGTAAAAGTAAATGCTGTAAAACTGTAAAGACTGAAATTTAAATAAAGGAAATTTTGAAAAAGTTCATTTTATATATGACACCAGCCTCAGGTGTAAGTGCTTGGTACAAAAAGTCTCGCTCTGCTGGTCATGGCGGCGGCTACAAGTCAAACTAACTACTACAAATCAAACTACTACTATATACATACACACTACTCAGTATGTCATACTAGGCTGCATCTATATACATCTGTCCTCTGCAGTCAATATCTCAAAACCCTGGCGGAATACGCCTCAGCTCGTCCCTAAGTGTCTGAACCAAATTCTGTGCCAAACGAAATATCCTGTAAAACTCCGCGAAAGAAGGCGGTCCCTTATGGGTCAAATCATCCAGCTCCCAAGTAGCACTCATCAAAACCGACTGTAACATCTGCCTCATAAATTAATCTGGATGTAAGGCAGCTAACGGTCCTCGATCTCTCTGATCAAATAAATGCATAATCTCCCTGCACTGAGCTCTCCAATACTCTACATCATCTCTCATAACCCGGTACTCATGGTATGGTACCATATATAGCTGTGCAACCTGACCCACTGACTCCTGTGATGGAACCCTCGGTATACCTGCACCCTGCTGTGGTAACCCCAACTGTAAATCCACATTATGCTCTCCCATCCCCTCGACTGGAATTATCTGAACTATGTCTGGCTCTGGGGCATGCACTGCTATAGGAGGCAACACTGGTGGTGGTGGAAGCTCTGGCTCAATCTCCGGTATAAACTGATGCTCTACCGGTGGTGGAATCATCGGCTCAAAGAACTCCAAAGGATCAAACATCTCTATAGGGTCATAGACTATCCCCTATACTAGAGGTACTGGCTCCTGTGGCAATGGTGGTGGAGGTGGAAGAGGAGGAAACATGAACTCAGATACTGGTAGCACAACTGGTGCGGCTGGACCAGTCACTGTCCTCTCAGAAGAAGCCGAATAACCTGACAACGCCATCTGATAATATACCAAAGAAAGAAGAAAAGTCACTAAACAATCCTAAAACTTATACTTTCCTAATCTAATCTAATCTAATCTAAATCCTAGCACCACTCCTCCTATTTGACTATTCCTATCCTATGTGATCTTCCTATCTTATCTTAATCCTAATGTTCTTATTTTCAGGGACCAAACCTACAGCTCTGTTGCCAAAACAGTAACACCCTCCGGACCCGGGGTATAAGTCTGGGGGTTACTAGCTAATCATCAAACCTGTACAATCTGATTAATAATTAATAAAGAAATGAATCTAAACCCCTTTAACACTAACCAAGATCTTTTTAGGTTGAAATATGAAAACAAGAACCACTAACTACTTTATTACAAACCGAATTCAAAGTCTTACAAACTCTCTTTATTACAACCCATTGTCTAACCAGTTTTAAACTAAGTTCATCTTTTATTCAAACACACACACACACACACACACACTATCTATCTACATTCCACCTGTTCAGGCAACTCAAAGCTTTCTTCCTGGATTGGGATCAACACCTTGGGTATGAGAGGATCCCGAGGCTTGACCCGCTTCTTTACCACTCGAGTCCTGATGGGTTTCATATTCCTTCTTAACTGAAACAATAAGGTGAATAATAACAAAAAAGGGGTGAGCCAAAAATTGCTCAACAAGTCTAGAAAATATAAAACAGTGTTTAAGCAGTTTAAATGAAATAGTAACCTGGGTATATCTTCAAAGATATAACCCCGCGAGAGTAGGAAGAAGGCCATTACTGGCGAGTACAAATGAACTAAACTGAACACAAGTTCACATCTATACCCTGCTGATCAGCCAAGATACAGTGCAGATCTATATCTAACTATATAGATCCTGTCGGACACTCAGGCACCACGGTCCATCTCAAGGATCTGGTTATGTCCCGGTCCTTAGGATTAAGTAAACTTAATCCCCAAAAGTATCACTATCCAATCCATGGAATAGCAACCGGAACAATCAGTATGCTTTGATATATTCTAATCACCAGAATATGTCAATGTTTGTGAGTAACAATTGGAATATGAACAATGAATTCAAATGAAAAGGAGAAATCAAGAATTGAAATGAAATATGAACAGGAATCAAAAGAGTGCAAGCGAGATCAGAATCTGAAGAAATATCACTATTCTGAAATTAGAATAGGAGAGAAACTTGCCTTTTGCGCGACTCACTGCAATTATATCATCTTTGTCTATCACCGACTCAACCTGCCTTGCTGGCTTAGCTTTTGTTAGAGAAAGAGAATGATTTAAACATCTCGTACTTCAATTGCGTCTCAAACCGACTTCACATCGTTCCTAGTATCTACCCATGTGCTTATGGCCGACTCATATATCATATATGAACAAACAAGACTCGATTAACCAATAATACACATAAGCACATAATCATTTTTATAACTAAAATAATTTTTAGAATCAAAACTAACTCGTTGTTCACTCGACTGATCATTATCTGACTCGTTTCCTATTTTTCCGGAATTTTTCGGACTCGTCTCGGTACGTGATTCGACTGATAATCAAGCAAATAACAAGGTCAACTAATTCCGAGAAGAAGTTAGGTCTTAATATTATTTTTTATGAAAAGAATTCATTTTTCTGAGCCAAAGGGCTTTCGTTTCGCTCGAATCGGACTAACGGTCTATTTAATATCAATTAAACACTGATAATTCAATTTATTATTCAATATAAATAATTACTACATATTTTTAAACCCTAAAATAATTTTTAAATAATTATTTAAGAAAAATCAGAATCAAAAATGATTTTTCTATAATTTTTGGAATTAAAATGAATTTATTATGATTTATCGAAAATTATTTGATTAATTATCAAAATAATTAATCATTTTTAAATAATTAATAAATAATAAATAAATAATTAATAATTAAGAAAATAATTAAATCTGATTTTTAGAAAATATTTTATAATTATTTATAATATAAATCAATTAATTAAGTAATTAATTTATAAAATAGATAAATCTAATTTTTAAAATTAATAAATTAAAATTAAAATTCTAGAAACATTTGTCAGAAATCAAATTCTGACAAAATTGGATCAAAACCGGGTTTTGAACCGGGTTTGAATTCGGGTAAATGGGTCACAAAGAACCTAGATTCCGGTGGCTTTTCCGGTCACCAGAAAATTATCCGGCCAGATCAATTCTGGCCAATACAGGGATGGTTTGGACTGTTTTTTAGAGGGTTTCTACTCAGCATCAACACAACAACTTCAGGCGGCCATCAATCACCACACACGATCCCTGAGTCGTGTTTTCCGGCCAAAACCCCAAAAACTCCGGCTAACATTTGCAGATTCCAACGAAGTCAATTTCTGGCCAAACTACGAATCGTTTGTGCTCGTTTTTACTTGGAATCAATTGCAAATTAAGTTCTAAGCACATATCAACTATCAACACAAGTTAACAACCCCTGAAACAGGATTCCGGTCACCACCGACCTAAAATTCCGGCCAAAATACCAAGTTTTGATTTTGTAAACGAAACTTAACGTTCCATAGTGCAAATCAAAGCTAAGAACACATACAATCTAACCCCTAACATATCAAGAACCAAATATTCACAGAAATCATCGAGTTGTAATTTGAAAATTTGATATAAACCCTAATAATCGAACTTTAATATTTAGGAATCGTTTGATCAATTAAACACCATGAATCGACTGCAAATCATCACAGGAAGCTATATCAATCATCAAAACATTATAATAACCCTAGAATCAAAAAGCCCTAATTTGAACATAAACCCTAGAATTCAAAAATCAAAAACTACGGATTAAAACATGAAATTGATGCTAGAAAGAGAAAGAACAGATCAAAACCTTCAATTTCAGTACTTGAATCACTGGATTTGATGAAGAGATCAGCTGGAAATTACGGTTTGATTCTTCGACCTGACTTGGTTCTTCCCGACCCGGTTTGCAGAGAATTTGTGAATTTTTTGATTCTTAATTACTTAATTAATTATAATTAAATAAAATTAGGCTATTTATAGTAGTAAAATTAATACTCCTAAATAAAATTTAGGCCCTAATTCTACATCTTTTAAAATTAATAAGCCCCTAATTTTATAATTTTTGAGTATTAAAATTTAATTTATAAATATTTTATATATATATATGCCAAAATTTCCCAAAAATTGTGAATAATGCAAAAATGCAAAGAAATGGTATAAATAAAGGTCCTATAATTTTATAAAAATAAAATGTGATTTTTGTGGGGTTTGTAACACCCAATGGGGCCTGGAAAAGTCATTTTTCGCAAAACGAGAAAATTTATAAAATGCCTGGATGTTCAGAATAATGCGATGATAAAAGCCGTTTGATGAAAAATAAGGCCCATTATTTTATTTGAAATACCTGCTTTTAAATCATGGTTCGGGTCGTTAAACTTTTAAAATGAAAGCTATGAATGTAAAATAAAATATCTGAAAAATACCTTAAAAATACCGGAACAGTACAGAATACACGTAACACATAGTAATTAGGGTTTGACAGATAATTACATATAAATGATACATTAATACACATAATTTATTATAAATATGATATAACACAGACGAAATTTTCCCAGACATTACAGCCTGGCTAACGGAAATACAGGAATCATTTGAGATTCTAAATGATTGACCAAGCACAAAAGACTAATTTTGTCACTTTCCTTCCTAAGAGAGAGGCCACCCGTTGGTGAAAGGCCAAGAAAGACACGGGGCCAGAGGTTATAATAAACTGATTAAAGTTTAGTAAATTGTTTTCGGGAAAGTACTTCCCAAGGTTATAGAGATAGTGTAAAAGCTTTAGAGCCATAACATAGGCGGGCGAGTATGATGAATTATGAATCTAAGTTGTAAAAGTTGGCAAGATTTATCCTGAGGACACGAATCCCAGAACGACGTGATATTTGAAGTCAATGCTTAGTGGGTTCATGAAATGATTGTAATATAAAGGGAAAAAAACTGAAGTGGAAAAGAATATAAAGGCAATAGAGTTTGAGGAATGATAAGGGAGTTGGGTATGAGGAAACCCTAAAGACTCGTAGTAATAGAAATAGAAAAGTGTGTGATCATCAGGATGATGGTGATTCACCATGAGTTAAAGTTGATGGTTGAAGGCATAAATGATTTATATATATATTATCCCCTTTAAGTTGGGAGTATTCGAAGACACTTCGAGATAGATCGATGGGCTAATAAGAAAACACAAATGGACCGAGGAGATAGGAAAGAAAGAAATTAGGAAATTGGATGAAGGAAGTGACCTTCAAGAATATGAGGTGTATGTAACACCAGTGACTGGATACCCAAAAGGAGACACCAGGTACAAAAGATATCCCAACATTGAGATGACTGTTAAGATAAATAACAGAGGTAAATGAGTAATTAGAACTAAAAAGTTCACGTTGAACACGACCAATATCTTCCAGAACATCCCAGTTATCATTACCAAATTGAGCAAGAAAAGTGGATAACCATAGTTATATTTTGGAGGCCATATGCATTGATCTCTTTTTAAATAAGGATGTTATTGTGAAATTAGGCGTAGACTATCGAGGTGAGAATGATTTAATAAATACCCTTATCAAGGGTATATGACTTGATTTATCTATGGAAGGATGCAAGTACCTTTTTAAAAGGTGGAATTAAGGATGGAACCTCGATAACTTGAGATAAACCCTAGGGGAATGCATAAAGGTTGGCATTTCACCCTTAATAGGGACATTATGAGTTTGGGTAATACGGAATGAGGGATTAAGGCAACAACAACCTTTAAGGATCATTGGAGAAATTTTTCAGAAGTACATAGACAATGGTTCTAGTATTAGTAAATGGTATTTTGATATGCCCTGTATCTAGGGAATACAGGAGGAGCGATTCAAGGATAACCTTAGAGGTTTTACAAGGAGAAAGGTAATATTCAAAGTTCTCAAGAATAGAAATTTTGATAAAGGAAATATGACGTAATTATAATAATGCCAGGTGGGGCACGTGTTGAACCATAAAAAAAGTATAGACCGACCCAATGAGGGTCAAGATTGGTGAAAACAAGAAGGACCCAAGATAAGAGACGTCATAAGTATGTTCGAGAGTCAGTCGTGACAATATTCATGTAACGCCCCCAAATCCGGGGTCAGGGGATTTGGTCGTCACGATGAAACCTCAATCCAAAATAACCTGTTAAATCAAATAATAAATGCCAGCGGAAGATATTTATCATAAATGACCCCAAACTAATCCAAGATCTTTTAAGGTTACAGTTCTAGAAACAAGATATCCAAATTCCACAAATAAATTTTTCTCACTTTCTTTTAAAACTCTTTTCAATAAATTCCAACTCACAATTAAACCCACTAGTATAACTTCGAAATGAAGTATACTAGGCCCAAATAAAATATACAACTATAATATAATCTAATATAAATAACTTTACACAATAAAACTTACACTAGTCTGCAACCCTGGACCAACCACCTTTCCAAACGCTTCCTCTTGCTTCCTCGAATTACGCGGCTAAACAGCAAGCTAATCCTCACTGGAGGTTAAATTTAAAAACAGGCAAGTATGAGCGAAAGAAATGCTCAGCAAGATCATTATGACATATATAGGGTTGTTTGATATAAAACTGACATCTGCATCAGAGCAGCACATTTAAAATCATAATTGCTGAATCATAAAATTTTAGTTGAGGAATCCCAGAATTGATTCCTTAATTGTATTCAAAACCATTTTGATATTTTTGAGCGAAATGCTTCAGCAATACTTTGAATCTTGACGAGGATCAACTCGTAAAACAGTGTTTACGGAAATATCGTAAACAACAACAACAACAAGCGATGATTATGGATTGAATCATACTTTATTCAAAACCGAACTCTTCAAATTAATACTTATTTTGCTGTCATATCAAATTAGATATCACTACGAACTTTGATGCTCACAACATTCCATACTGAAGTCAACATCATTCATCTATATTAATACCACCTTTGATATTTAACAACAACGTAAGTATCACCATAAATCAAAATCTGAATCAAAACCGCACTTTACCATTATTCCAAAACAGAAACAGTTGATAAATCATTCCTTATAAGATTATCAAAAGCAATATAATAATATCGATTGGAACCAAATTATGCACTATGTTGTTCCTGATGATCAGTCATGAAACAACACCGGTATCCCGCAGCCATACCGTTAATATAGGTACTACCCGTATCCCGAAAACATACGGTACCTATAGGGCGCCAGAAAAAGGCATAACTAGCCTTGTAAGATATTACACTTCTGTATTGTACTTCCGTATAATAGCTCACGCTGGACCGGTGCCTCGGCCTCTTACGCAATCAGTAACCATCCAATCTCAAAACCTTTTATTGAAATGGGGTCATAATACTCGACACCCGAAATAATTTTATTCCCCCATTAACTTGGGTAGGAATATTCACAACCAAATCACTTTTCTCAAAATCCAAAACATTTATAAATCCAGAAATTGGATAAGTAAAATCACTTGACTATTCTGAATATAGAATAGCAGTTGAGTATTTGCATAAACAAAATTATTTAATTCAGCGATATGTAAAACATTTATCTATTCCGAACAGAGAATAGGGAAAATAATACTTGCATAATATGATTCGAAATAATGTCACTTGAACAATAAGTGAAGTCAGGGGTACTTGCCTTTGAGTTTTTAGCAGTTAGTCACACTCGCAATGACGCATCTATTCTGACATTCTGTCTCAAGACATCTCCGTCCTGCTTTTCAACACCTTACTGATATGCTGCTCCTGCGATTGCTAGAAGCCAGATATCCACTTCCATTCCATCTCACTCTTTATCCAACATCTTGTCTTGATCAACTCGAATGATCCGCATCTATAATTTAAAATATAGAACTTTAATTATCTAATCGATAACCACTCAACAAACTACGCGTCAAAAGCCTATCGTCTACCCATACGATAGCCCACACACAAGGAAAACAGTCAAACACAAGACTTATGACCCACATATACACGTAATTCACATAGCACATAAGAACATAACTCATATATCACATAATTCATATCACATAAGACTCGGTTCATCCGAAAAGTTGACTCGGTACATTTAAAACTGAAATCAGGTCAAAAATATGATTTTTCGATCAATAATCGACTCAGAATAACTTGTAAAACAAACGACCTTTCGAAACAAAAAGGATTTGGGTCTCGAAAGTATTTTTAATGAAAGCGGAATATTTTTCTGAGTCTGTACGCGTTCGTTTCGTATTAAACGGACGAACGGTTTATTTAATATGAATTTTTGAACATTTTTCAGAATTAAAACAAGTCTCCGAATCATTTATAACTAAATAATAGTGCTCGAACACTCGAAATAATTTTATAAGAATTATTGAGCCTGGAAAATAATTTAAAATAATATTCTCTTGGAAATCGGACAGCACCTCCTCTATTTCTCGGAATGCCAGTCGATATCATATCGACACAACCAACAACAATCAACACAATAATTTATATTTACGCGTATAAACACTCCAGAAATGAATAACACGGCCACCTGAACCAAAACTCGGACCAAAAGTGACTTCTCCAACAATTTCTAAAAAATATGAAATAAATATATAAACATTAACATGCTATAATATACACAAGTACGAAGGCGGAATTTCGGAATCGTTACCCAAAATAAATTCTGATCACCCCGAAAAGAAAATCTGATGTCCGGAAAATATCTCCAGAAAAATCTGAAATTAATAGCGATAGATATATACACGCTGAGATGCCATGTGGAGTAATCACCACCTCCAAACTCTTTTTCTACGCCCCGAAAATAAATTAAAATGGAAATATAAAGGAAATATGCCCCGCAATTTTTCTTCTCAAAACCTTGCAATATATATACCTATGCGTAGGTATCGAAGCGCTGATCGTTTATATATATATCAATTGAAATTTGGATATACGGTTGAGAAGATATGAATTTTTGAAAATTAAAAGTATATAAACAGGAAGAGAGACAGAGAGATAGAGGGGGGAGAGACTTTTTGTTAAAAGGAAATTGGGGGGGGGGGGTTTGTTTAGTTCACGGGTGGCAGGTGGGGTGGTGGCCTCCTGCCACGTTTTCTCTTTTGTTTTTTTTTTGTTGTTTTTTTTGTTTTTTTTTCAACAGATCACAGCAACGTATCCTTATTTATATCTGAAAATTTTGTTTTTTTTTGCCCCGCATTTCTCAACTTATCGAATAAACGCGCAGGTAAATAAAATCAGAAAATTACCAAACAAATTCTAAAATTCTCAGAATAATTAAAAACTAATAAAATAAAAATTTTATAATTTTTAAAGCATTTTTGAGTTGCGCGTTATACCCGCATTACACAATTTAACGTACCGAGCTGCACTTGAAACAAATTCAGAAAATCACAAAAATAGTCTTAAAATATTACAAATATCCCGAAGTTTATAAAAACATAAATTTCGAAATTTTAAAATAATTTTTGAAACACAATTTATACCCACTTTTATCAATTAAACGATTCAACGCGCGGTTAAAATTAATCCTAAAAATTCCCAAAATAATTTTGAAATTCTCAGAATATTTCAAACTTAAATAAATATGAGTTTCATAATTTTTGAAGAATTTTGGAATTAAATACGAATTTTACAAATAAATGAAATCAAAAAATCACACAGGGCTAAATAATTGATGAAATAATGATTTCTAAATTTTATAAAATCCCAAAAATAATTATTGTAATTATAAAGTCATAAAAATATTTTTGAAAGATAATTTAAATATTTATGAAATTAGATTTTCAATAAAATCACTTTTAAAGACAAAAACAAAACGATACGACTCAGTAATTAATAATACAAATAATCCTCAATCACAACTAAGTCACACACAATTAATATTACATACAACACATAGCAGACATAATATCCATCCAATCCCTAATATTACTAAACGAACTCAATTTACCGATATCAATAAATGATCGGGTTTCAAATAAACTTTTAAAATTAATACATTTAAGGAAATATTTTCAGATATTAACAAGGACCGATATAACACTCAACAATTAGCACATTACCAATTAATAACACAAACTCGTCAAATAGGAATAAAATATCCACCATTTTATTCCTTCTAAATCAGAAAATCACATAAACATATTCAAATATTAATAATAATAATTCTGAAAATACGGGATATCACAATTCACATCTAAAGACTAAGGCAATGACTTATGGAAAAATGGTGATATTTTTTTTTCTCACCAGGATTTAAGAAAAGCATTTTCACATAAGCAATGATTTGAAATGAGGTAGAAAATTTAGTTGAAGGTGGTTAAAATGACATTGATTGTAAGGAAATATTACTATCAGGAAAGGCCAAAGAGGTGGCCGACACTTTAAGTGTAAGAGAGCAATTATAGGCGCTCGTGCCAGAGGAATACAATGATGATGGTTAAAGCCATGACGGTTGTATTATGGTGTGAAAGATTGACATTCCTTCTGATGATTGTGCGATACCCAACCGTAATAGTAGGTTGGTAAAGATTTAATTTATGTAAGCGCCGTGAGCGGGCTATCTATCTTAGAAGGTCCTATCTTGAGATAAGCCAGGACCATGTTTTAAAAAGAACAAAACAAACCCTTGAGTTAAGTCTTCTATTCAAGGGATATGATTAAGAGTGGTATTAACCTGCTATCATTGCTTTGATTTAAACTCTTCTGCAATTTTATCTGCTTCATGTCTTGTATGTACGTCAGGATCTAGAGTGTTCTTCATGAATCATGAATGGTGATTATGTTACCTCATAAGAATTCAATACGACAGGTATGGACTCTGTTTGGTTAGCTATTAAGATTCCAAGGAAAACAAATGACTACCGTAGGTCCGTGGTGGACTATAGTAATACATCAACGATTTTTTGAATAATGAGACGATAAAAACCGTGAGAGTTTTATTGTAATGGATGTTAAGATTGAGTACCCCTAATCGGGTCATGGTGATGCATAAGTTATCATTGATAGACTAATTAAGTCGATTATCTACCTATTGAATATTTATTCTTTCTTATTAATAGAGAGTCATCTTACTATACGAGGAAGCTTGCGGTGCAAACATAGAATTTTAGTAACGATGATGTCTAGAATGAAATCCCAGATTCGATTTTCGATGTCGAGGGAGTTTCAAAGGTGATTGTGTATAAGCTCGAGCAAGAGCATGGGTCCATAGAATGATGGACGGAATAGAAAAAATATTTAGGCATGTGAAATGCGATGTTATAATACTTGATGTTGATATATATACATATATGTTTTATTCTCCTATGACAAACCTCTATAGTTCAGAAGTAGATTCCAAGCTAGATATTTTGTGGCAGTATTTTTTTTATATACAATTCTCTTCAATTCGTTCTTTTCTCTCTTTTTCATTTCATGTAAGCTGAGAAGAACAACCCTTCCAGAAGGGGAGGTATTGCCGAATGACTATCTATTTGTGTGATAGAAGCCTAGTAGGATACCACATGTTGTTTAATTGCTTGTCAAGTACTAAAGTCTGGCCACCTTCTGTACTAACTATGTGATATAACAAGTGTTCATGATCATAGTGATCTCTTAATAAATTCTTTTACTTTTATACGATGGATTAAGCTTTCAAAGATGGAAGCAGCTAGAAATGAAGTAGTATCAGTATGGTGGTATTCGGAATGGAAACACGTTCGTGATACTAAGGTTGACGCGTTTATTAAAAGGTTATAAACTCTAGTGTGTTAAGGTATATCCAGAATAGTATTATGTATGGAATATAGTATTGATTGCAAACTAGAAAAGAATAAGTATTGAGAAGCAAAATATGTAGAGCTAGATGATATAATAAGAGTCTGTTTGATAGACTTGAAAGAAATTTGGAATGATCACTTAACACGGATTGAGTTTTCTTATGACAATAGATCGTATGTCAGTATCAAGATGTCGCCTTATGAGATCCTTGAGGGAAGACAATGTCGATCTCCCTTATGTTAGGATGAAGTTGTAGAGCGCAAGATGCCCGGATCAGCTGTGGTCCAAAGGACCAAGGATATAATAGATCTAATCAGAGGACGACCGGTAGTAGCCCAAGATGGACATAAGAAGTATGCTGATTTGACAACGAAAGGACAAAGAGTATGAAGTAGGGGACCTAGTGCTGTTAAAGGTATCCCCTTGGAAAGCCTTGGAAAAGATTGATGAGGTTTGGAAAGAAAGGAAAGCTAAGTCCACGATTTGTTGGACCCTTAGATATATTAAGATGTATTGGAAAGTTATCAAATGAACTAGCCCTACCTCCGAACCTACAACAAGTTCGCAATAAGTTCCAAGTATCAATGTTAAGGAAGTATGATCCAGAGGCGAGACACAGAGGGGAACATGAACACGTAAACATGTGACCAGACTAAACCTATGTGGAGCAACCAGTGAGGGTTATGAATCAAAAAGGAACCAGTGCATAGGATAAAGGTTATCAAACTAGTTAGAGTTTGGTGGTAGAACCACCATGTGGGAAAATTGACTTGGGAGTTAGAAAGTGCAATGCTAGAAAAGTATTCCCAACTATTTTCTATCTGATTCCGGGACGGAATCCTTTTAAGGAGGGGAGACTGTTATCCAATTTTTGGAAATTTTTGAAACCTTGTTTAAGGCCCTTAAAAGACTAATTGGATTACGAAAAAATTATGTAGGATTAATTGGTCAGTTGGTAGAGTATTCGCGAAGGAGTCGCCTTAAGATTCGTAACGGTTAATTTATTAAAATTAGTGGAGCCAAGGGTACGCGAGCGAATAACGCAAATTGTCAAGCGTATAAGCGACCGTTAGGGTATGAGTGGGTTTTGACTAGTTCCTTAAGCGACCATGGTCTAATTCCGGCTTATGTTGTTGTTCATAGGTTACCGGACCCACTCTAAGCTTAAGTCTATCCTGGAACGCTCAGGCAAGTTTTCTACCCGTTATACTGTTGTTGTGATGTAAATATATTGATGCATTATCTTGAGATAAGTGCATGACTGTTATTAGCAAATCTTGCGATATATTGGAGCATGTTGATATGGTATATATATGCATGTTATGAAATCTTGATATTCTATTATCAATTCAAATGCTTATAAACTGCATAATACCTATGCTTGAGATAAGCAGTAGTTGCGTATACTCTTAGTATAGGGGACCCAAAGGTGAACATTTTTCTAAACCGGGACTCGATGTTCCCGAGTATAATATATGTATATATATATAGTTTTCTATAACTATTAATCGAATAAGGTATATTTGATGGTTTTGAATAATAATCAAACTTATTTTCGATTATTCAAATAAGGATCATACTTTCGTATAAGTATATCTTTTGTTATTTATTATTCGTTTCAAGTATAAATTTTAAAACTTCTACATCAATTATTTTTATAAATATTATCCTTCATGGGAATATTATTTAAATAATAATATTCAGATATTTTCTAATATATAGACTGATTTTTTTTTAAAATCATCATTACTCTAAACATTCTTTAAAATGTTTTTGAGTCTTCAAAATGATTTTAAAAGTTAGAGCGGATCCCAAAACTCATTTTCAAATTTAAGATCTCCCTTTCGAAGGGGACTTGAATACTCGCTCAAAAATCTAAGGGCTCCGGTTCTGTGGTGTATTTTATATTCGCAACGAGGTTGCTATTTTGAGAAAATAATTTGATTACTTGCCCAATGTTTGGGAAGTAAGTCCATCTAATTGAGTCGGCATAAACAATAGGCCGGGGTACGGTCTATGAAGCTGTAAGAGTCTGGGTGACAGTCCATCCACGCGTGAGCGGCCAGGTAACGGTCTAGCGCGAGGTCCTAATGCGGCCAGGGTGATGATCGGCGAGGAATTCATCCATCTACTATTGAAAAGGTTACTTAATGGGTATCTTTGCCTGATCAGCAAGATATCGGATTTATGCCAAAGTTTTCTTCTTTCCAAATTCATTGGGTATTATAACTCTATTTATACTTTTTATAACAGAGGGTTTCAAGGAATGTATGAGATATATATAGGTGTATATATATATTGGGAATTAATGAAGTATCTAGTAACTTCATTTCTTTAAATGATATTTCAAAGATTGAATCTATTCAAGTCTTATCTTGTAGTCTCATCTATGTGATGAACTTTTGAAACTGATTATACCTTGAACGGTGGTAGTTCAAGTAGTATTCAGAAAAGATATAATTATATTGGAGTATCTTGTAACTTCATCTTTTCAACTTATATCTAGTAAATGATTATCTTATGCATGACAAAGATTTTCAGAAAAACGTTGAGACAAGGTTAGATATATGAGATCACCTTGCAACGATATTTTTATACTATTATAAACTGGAATTCTGTGTATATTATGCATGGAAGAGGACTTCCAAAATTTTGAAAAGTATATATACATATATACTGAATATTTTGCGACTTGGTCGCGTTAAGATATCAAACTTGGTTCATTTCTGCTTGACCAAGACTTTCATGAGTACTATGAAGATGCTCATATATTGTTAATTATTATACATGTTATTCCGGTGGGCTTGTTGCTCACCCTTGCTTTATATTTTCATCACACAACAACAACTAGACAAGATAAACAGGACCAAGCTCCCATTTCGCGAGCAGATAGGAAATGTTACGCAGTTTCCTGTAGGCGTTGATGTCGTTGTAGCTGAGGTAGTAACTACCAATAGGCTAGGTTTTTAACTGTTAATGTACCAGACTTATGTATATTTATGAACTGTAATAATGGCAAAGAAAATTTAAATTTATTCAGAAACCCTTTTAAGGTGTAATGGTTTATAATTGTGGAATAAAATGACTTGTGTTATTTTTGGTATTCATCTCTGAGACTATAACTTATGGTGTGTATGTATATTGTGGGGTCACAGTACACAGTAGTTGGTTATTTATTAAGATTGAGTATTATTAAGGGAAATGGAACTCGTGACAACCCGGATCCCTGACCCCGGATTTGGGGGTGTTAGACATAGTCTTTGTACACTTCTATGGTGACCTGTGAGAAGACTGTCATGACCTAGAATGATCTTACTTTTGTCAAACCATTCTTCATTGTATCAACATTTTTTTCTGTAACTGAATCAAAATTCTTTCTTGAATACAGATGTTTGGTGCACTGGTCTGGTTCAGAAACAACTAGCATTGAGAGAATCCTTATTCAATTTTTCTTGTGTTTCTGAGCTGATACAGATTGGTGTTTATCCATTGCTTCTTTCACTGAACCCTTGATCTGTAACACTTGAAATCAATTCATGTAACTGATGCTTAAAGTCCCTTGTTGTCTTATTCTTCATGGCTGCTTGAACATGACAATGAACTTCTTCCCATGATCTGTTAGAGGACTTAAAGAGTCAATTGCATCATTTGGTTCTTTGTGTTTATCCTGTCTTCATCTGTAGGATTCCTGTGCTTCACAGTTTAATATTGTTTATATGTTTCTGTTTTTATGTTGAGTTATAAATCCTCGATTACATGTTACATTACATTATGCTTTACATCAGGATGATGAGTTGCATAGACTAGGTCCAAAGGATTCTTGAAAGAATGTTTTGATGAATATTTCTTGGGCTTCAAGATCACATTGGCCTTTAACTGTCTTCTAGAAGATGCATGAAGTGTGTGAAGTGTGTGACCTCTCTCCATATTACTCAAGCTCATTTCACTGATTGGGATTCGTCTCAATTATGTGAAGTGTTTCACAGATTTATCTTGTTTTGCAATTGGACCAAAAACCCTTTCAATCTTCTCATCAATTTTCTTCATTTGTTCATTCAGCCTGAGCTCAGTTGCTGCAATATTGATTAAGTCAATGCTATCTAGAACTAGTGGTTTTGTGAAAGTAATGGCTAGAACTATTACTTTGTTGACTTGTACGTGCACATCCTGCTCCTCTTCACTAGCTTGGACAATAGCATCTTTCTCCCCCTTTTTGTTATCATCAAGTATAGCAGGGGCCGGAGTTTGAGCAGCCACCAGTTTATGAAGAAGTGTTTGATGAACTTGGTTGACATGAATCTTGGTGATTGAATTTTCTAGTTTTGTCAGCCTAGTGTTCATAGAGTCAATTTTTCTACTCAAGTCATAATCATTCATGAGCTTTTGTTGAATGTCTTTTATAGTGGACTCTGGAAGTTTACACTCCATTCTTTCATTGATATCTTTCTTGACTTGCCCAATGGTATTCTTGAGTTCATCCAAATTTTGACTTTATTTGAGAGATTGAATCTTGTGTAGTTGTAGAGATTCAAGATGGGCTTGGAGAAGTCTCTTGGTGTTGGCATCTGTAGTAGCTTGAAGAGCTGTATGAGTTTGATTGATAAGCTTGAAAAGAGTTGATTTAAAATGATGGTCACAGTAGTCTTTTCTAAACATTCAGTCTGGAGTATTTGTGCTTGAGCTAGGACCTGCATCCCCCATAAATCCATGCCATCATCCTCCTCATTAGAAGCATCTCCAATAGAATCACCAGAATCAAACTCAATATCATCACCAGCTGTGGGTGGAAGAGAGTTGATTGCATCTTTGGCCCTTAGCATAGAAGCTGTTGTGTGCACCAAGTTTAATTCCCTCTCAGCAGCCTCATTTCCCTGTTCAGCTAGAATTTGATAAGCTGAAACATGATGAGTAAATGCCTCAGCCTCAAAAGAAACAGAGTCTAAAACAACTTGATATTCTTGCTGAAATAGCTGCTTCTATTCAGCCTCATTGACATCCCTTAAATCACTAACAATGGGCTCTTCCCATTCTTTATTTGTACCTGCATTTCTCTCATTATCTCTCTTTTATTGCATCAATGGCTCCCATTGGCTTCCCACCATCACACCCCCACCTTCACCATCTAAGGTGGGAATCCTCTCACTCAATTTTGTCATGCTGGAAGAAATAGCATGAAATTGGTCACTTATTTCCTCTCATTTTTCCTGAGAGCAACTCAGCCTCCCACTCAGGTCACTCCCTTCCCTCAATCCTAATAGTGATTGAATAACCACCAAATCATCTGTACTTGTAATATTTGTTAAAATTCCAAGTTATGCAGAGACTTTCAACGGATGAGAAACATCCGTCAAAATAGTAGTTGAGAATTCAATGAATGATTGTTGTTAAGCACATCCGTCGAGATACAATCACTAGTTAACTGATGAACAATATTCATTGAGAAAGTAGAAATGAAAGAGTTTGGAGTAGAAACTAATGTAGAATCTGTAGTGATTGATTTGAGATTATACAGAGATTTCTCAGTAGAATCAGAAAGAAATGGCAAGTGAGCCAACAAATCATCCAAAAGATAATGCTCACTTGTTTGAGATTTTAGCTTCTCTATGAGAGTTAAAGATGGAGAATCAGGAATTGATGTGTTTATCATGTCCACATCCAGTGAGTTTATGGGAGAGTTTTGTGTTTGAGGTGTTTCAATTATAAGAGATTTTGGTTGTGACTCCACATTTATTGGAGCCACATCAATCTGACTTTGAGATGGTGCATTAACTGAGTCCTTGACTGATGTTGATCTTTGCCTTTCGACGGATGATGCAGTTTGTCTCTCCACAGATGATGCACTTAGTCTCTCAATGGATGTTGAATTATGTGCTTCATTTGTTACTGACGTTTCTGCAATATCCTTAGAGATTATTTCTTGATCACTTTCATCTTCACTATCATCACAAATCATCTCAACATTGTCAAATTTGAGGCTTTTATGGAAACCTTCATCTTGTGGTCCTTCAATCTTCATATCATCAAACACAACATGTACAGATTCCATAACAATGTTGGTTTTGAGATTGTAGATTCTGTATGCTTTTCCAACATCATACCTAACAAAAATACCATTATTTGCTTTGGCATCAAACTTTCCATGCTGCTCAGTTTAATTCCTTAGAATATAGCATTTACAGCCAAAGACATGAAAAAATTTTAATGATGGCTTCTTGTTCTTAAATAATTGATAGGGAGTCATGCATTTTTCTTGATTGACCAAAGAAATATTCTGAGTGTAGCATGCAGTATTTACAGCTTCTGCCCAAAAGTAAGTTGGTAACTTTGATTCTTCTAGCATTGTTCTTCCAGATTCAATAAGGGATCAGTTTTTCCTTTCCACTACTCCATTTTGTGTGGAGTCCTTGCTGCTGAAAATTCATGCATGGTCCCATTTTCTTCATAAAACGACCTCATAATAGAAGTCTTGATCTCAGTTCCATTGTCACTCCTGATTCTTCTAACCTTGAGATCAGGATGGTTGTTTACTTGCCTTATATGATTGATAATGATTTCACTAACTTCATCTTTAGTTTTGAGAAAATATGTCCAAGTGAACTTTGAGAAATCATCAACAATCATTAGGCAGTATCTTTTATTTGAGATTGACAATACATTGACTGGTCCAAACAAATCCATATGCAGTAGTTGTAGAGGTTCTTCAATTGTAGATTCAAGCTTCTTTTTGAATGATGCCTTGATATGTTTTCCTTTCTGACAGGCATCATACAGGCCATCCTTTGAAAACTCAACTTGAGGATTACCTCTTACAAGATCTTTCCTGACTAATTCATTCATAGTCTTGAAGTTCAGAAGGGACAGTTTCTTGTGCTATAGATAACTTTCATCTTAACTTGCTTTACTGAAAAGACAAGTAATAGAATTTACACTTGATGAGTTGAAGTCAGCTAGATACACATTTCCTTTTCTCACTCCAATGAGAATTACTTTGTTATTCTTCTTGTCTGTAACAACACAGGCTTCAGAATTGAATGTTACTGAGTTACCCTTATCACAAAGCTGGATTACACTCAAAAGATTATGTTTGAGTCCATCCACTAGAGCAACTTCTTCAATGATGACATTATCATTAGAAATTAAGCCATATCCCATAGTATATCCTTTATTGTCATCTCCAAGATTAATACTTGGGTCAGCTCTCTCCTTGAACTCAGTGAGCAGGGCAGAATCTCTAGTCATGTGCCTTGAGCAATCACTATCCAAATACCAAAGATTCTTTCTGTTTCGCTGCACACATCAAAACCAAATCAAGTTGATTTTGGTATCCAGGTTTCCTTGGGTCCTTCCTTGTTAGCCTTCATTTTAGGTTTCTTAGGCTTGTCCTCATTTGACTCAGGTGATTGTGATTCAACCTTGGTCAATAGAGTAGGGCTTTAAAAACCATTCATAATTGCAGAATTATCATGCACATGTTAATTAACATGAAATGGCATATTATGTGCAAACATGTTATTCCAGTAAGGCATGCTAAATGGCATTTGAGGCATACTAAATGCAACACGGTAAGGATTTTGTGTAATTTGACATATTAGCAAATTATGCATTCAAATTCTGTGCAGGCATAATATTCACAGGCATTGTGAGCATGCTAGGAAATGAGGGAAGTGTAGACATAAGTGTAGGCATAGCAGATTTGCAATTAACAGGCAGATGATTAACACTACCACACTTAACACAAATTGGGTGCATATTTACCAGGTGTGTAGTTGTTATATTTGTTAATTCCTACTTTACCATTCCTGTTATTTTTCCTTTTAGATTCTTCATTAACTGTAATTTTCTCCAATCTATCATTTAGTTGCTTCATTGATAGATGCCCCACATTGACTCTTTTGTTCTCCTTGATTTGACTTGTTTCTCCTGTAACAAAGTTCTTGGAAACTGATTTATATTTTTCATTTAACTTAGCTAGCTTGACTTTGCTAACTGACTTTCTTTCACTCGACGGATGTGGTTCTTTATCTTTTGACATATAACTCATTTTATCTTTCGACAAATAATCTTCATTATCCGTTGAATCCACATCCATCGAAAGTCCTTCTACCAAGCTAGCATCCAGTTTCTCTTTACTCTTTTTCCAGGCTTCCTCACAGAAAGACTCTATTCCTTGAACTTTTGTAATTTGAGTATGGACATCTCTAGATGATTTCCAAGCCTTAATTACCTCATGTTCTTGTTCAAGTTGCTTTCTTAAAATCTCCTCTTTCTTTAAAGATTCAGTTAGTTCTTCCTTAGCAATTCTACACTCTATTTTCAGTTTCTCAAACTCAACAAATTGAGTTTCTAACACATAATTTCTTTCACTTAAAAATAAATTATTTTCCTTAATTTTTGTGTTTTCCTTAGTGAGAGTTTTGAGTGTAACACGCAAGTGATATAATTCTGTAGACATGTCATTTATAACATCACTACACTCATCTTTTGAAAGATGTGCTAGGTTAGTGGTGATTACCTGGTGCTATGGGGGAGGTTGACCCTGTTGACGATGTTATGCCATTTGAACGCGACCCTACTCCCTAGCCGGAGGACCCACCTATTGATGACTCAGAGGATGACCCTACCGAGGATCCCCCAGAGGAGGAGACTGACTTTCCTACCCCTATAGCAAATGATGTCGAGGAGCCCCAAGACGATGGCGTAGACTGAACAAATATATAGATGTACCCTCTCCCGACTGTTCACCCTCACACCCCTCACTCAGGGATGTTGAGCCCCTTTCCCTCCGATGATGAGGACGAGAATGACGAGATGGAGGCACAGACTTACGAGATTCATGTCATATCCTCCAGTGACCCGGACTCGCTCCTGCCACCCCCAACGACCATCCATGTGGCAGTTCATGACTAGATTGTGGCTCATCTGAATGCAAAGATCGCTGCGGCATCTACCCGTATTGTTGAGCTGCGTCAGGTATTATCCGCCGAGAGAGCTACTAGACTTGGGTACCCCGGGGACTTTAGGGCTGCTTCCCCAACCATAGCTCACCGAGAGATTGACGGGATTGAGCTCCGCACTCTGGTGCAGATGAGGATGACTTCGATGAGAGGATATATTCCTATAGTCGATACTGAGTTGATGATGGCTGGAGCAATGAGGAGGGTCCGAGACCTCACGTGCAGTGACACAGATTAAGGAGATCAGTAGCTATATATGGACCTTATAAGGGCTCGGTGACTTATCACCAATTTTGTTAGGATTGCTGATAGTACATAGTATTCCTAGCCCTCCAGAGTGCCCGGTTTATGTATCTTATATTCAGTATTCAGTGATTATGTATTCAGTAATTTATATTCAGGATGTATGTATTTCACCCCAAGACATAGTCTGGGAGACCTTGATTATATATTATCTATCAGTTGTTAGGAAATTGCTCTAATTATTATTGTACCCTCGATAAAAGTATGCCAAATATTTAAATGCATGTGTACATATAAATGAATTAATCAAAATATAAACATATACAACTGTATTAACACCATCTTTATTATCAGAACGATGTCACCTTGTAGAAGAGGAATGATTGATTAGCCCACGGAATCTGTTAATCAAAGGCAGGACGAACCTGACCATGTTTTAAATGAGGAGAGTGAAGAGGACTTAGAATTTAATGAATTCAATGAAGAAGAATATATGGAAGAAGAGACTGAGGATACCCATGAAGGGGGAAATCCCATGAATGAAGTTATGGATCTCTTAAGGGCAAATCTGAACCGACAACCCCTTCCACCACCGCCACATATTGTTCAGCAAACTGCTGCTACCATCTTCAGGGCGTTTAAGTCCCTCAAACCCCAGAGATTCTAGGATCTGCCAACCCCGTTGAGGCACGGGCCTGGCTTAAGGAGATATAGAAGTTTTCGAGATACTAGGTGTTGAAGAGTGACACAAGACCATCTTCACTACCTACATGCTGAAGGGGGAAGCTAATTATTGGTGGGAGTCCAAGCGTAACTTCGAGACTGACTCGGTGATCCCATGGGATAGATTCACGTAGTTGTTCTTAGACACGTATTTCCCTAGGTTTATGGAGACTCAGATGGAGATCAAGTTTTTAGAGCTTAAACATGATAGAATGACGGTGGCGGAGTACGAGGCCAAGTTTACTGAGTTGTCGCAGTTTGTACCAGAATTTGTGAATACGGAAGAGAAGAAGGCGCGAAGGTTTTAGCCTGGGTTGAAGCAATAGATTCAGAACCGAGTGGCGATGCTAGAGCTGACAGATTATGCCACCCTAGTGCAGAAGGCCTCGATTGTTAAAGCGGGCAATGAGTGGAGTTTGAAAGAGAAGGAAAGTAGGAAAAGGAAGATAGGAAGTCAAGGAGGAGGAGGAGGAAGAAGCAGGAATAGGAGCCTTCAGAGCAGGTTTATTAGGGGAGTGGTGTCCTAACCTGCGAGAGGCCCCGGGTTTTGAAAGGACCCAAGTGAGAGTGTTAGCCAGGGCGATGCACAATCTAGGGAGACATTTCATAGCCAACCCCGCGCCTCTATACCAGAGTGTCAAACATGCGAAAAGAGACACCTCGGAGTGTGTGTCCAGGAAAGAGCCCCTCTGAAGTGCTTTAAATGCAACCAACTAGGACACCTTGCCCCAAGTTGCCCACAACCAGAAATGGCATATTTCCAGTGTGGAAAGATAGGGCCATATGGAAGGATTGCCCCACAACAAGGCCATCGGCTTCAGGGATGAGCATAGCTGCTTCCAACCGGCCTTCGGCAGCTAGGACTTTCAACATAACCGTTCAGGACACTGTCCGTAACACTGATGTGATAACAGGTACCCTTCTGTTAAATTCCGAACGTGCAAGTGTCTTATTTGATTCCGGAGCGACCAAGTCATTTATATCTCAAAAATTTTCTAATAAATTTAATCTTAATGTTGTACCTTTACGTGAGGTATTACAAGTATAAATAGCGAACCGAGAGATCATTCCTGTAAATCAAGTACATCCTAGATACGAGTTGAAACTAGAAGGAAAAGTCTTTAAGGTTGACTTAATCCCATTTGCGTTAGGAGAATTTGATGTGATCCTAGGAATGGACTGGCTATCCAGTAATGAAGCATAGATAGATTGTGAGAAAAAGAAAACAAAAATAAGTATGCAAGATGGGAAGGAAATAGTGTTTAAAGGTCAACAACAAACTCAAAAATGTTTAACCATGGTCCAGACCAAGAGATTGTTAAAAAAAGGTAATGAGGTCTACTTGGCCTATGTGATGGACACTAAGAAGGAATTCCCTGACATACAGAAGATACCCGTAGTGAATGAATTTGAGGATATCTTTCCAAAGGACATACCAGGGTTGCCACCCGACCGAGAGATAGAATTTGATATAGAATTAGCACCAGGGACGACACCAGTATCTAAGGCCCAACATAGACTAGCCCTAGTCGAGATGAAGGAACTAGCTTCTCAAATATAATAATTTTTAGACAATGGGATGATAAGACCAAGTGTGTCACCATGGAGTGCACCAGTGATGTTTGCAAAGAAGAAGGATGGTAGCATGAGGCTATGCATAGGCTATCGAGAGTTGAATAAACTAACCATGAAGAATAGGTACCCTCTCCCTAGGATTAACGACCTATTCGACCAGCTTAAGGGTGATGTGCACTTTTCCAAAATAGACTTGAGGACAAGATATCACCAGCTGAAAATCAAGACTGAAGACTGCCTTTCACACTAGGTATGGACATTATGAATGCTTAGTCATGTCATTCACGTTGACCAATGCACCCACAACCTTTATGGTTTTGATGAACAGAGTGTTCAAGAAGTACCTAGACATATGAGGCATAATATTCATAGATGATATTCTAATCTACTAAAAGACAGAGCGAGAATATGCGAAACATTTGAGGTAGTCTTAGAGATTTTGAGGAATGAGAAGTTGTTTGCCAAGTTCTCAAAATGTGAGTTTTGGTTAAAGGAAGTTCATTTATTATGACATGTGGTAAGTAGAGAAGGAGTTCTAGTCGACCCCTCCAAGATAGAGGCGATATTCAGTTGGAAAAGACCGACTACCCCAACCGAGGTTAGGAGTTTTGTGGGCTTGGCAGGATATTACCGGAGATTCATGCAAGACTTTGCCAAGATAGCCGACCCATTGACTAGGCTTACTCGAAAGATGGAAAAGTTTGTGTGGACGGATAAATGTGAGGAGATATTTCAAGAGTTGAAAAGACACTTTTGTCGGCACCAGTACTCACTCTTCCGGATGGAAAGAAAAAGTTTGTGATATATAGCGATTCCTCGCACAAGGGATTAGGATGTGTGCTAATGCACCATGTACCGCGACCAAAAAGAATATTATTGGGGGCCTAACATGAAGAGAGATGTAGTAGAGTGGGTCAGCCAGTGCTTGACTTGTTAGATGGTAAAGGCTGAACATCAGTGATAGAGTGGACTATTACGGCCCTGGAAATTACGGAATGGAAATGGGAGCATGTTAGATATATTTGATAATGTCATGGCTAATATGATTTATGTTTAGTTTTCAGATCTTACTTAAACAGGATAAATCAGTACTTACTGGAAGTCAGGACTTAAGGATATCAGTACTTATATTATCAGGAGATAATCATCAGAAGATGGATATCAGAACTTAAGTACTGAAGGACGTTCAGATAAGGACATCAGCTGATTAAAGAAAAGAAGATCGAGATAAACATAAGAAGAGATATGCATGAAGAAGGAATTCTATGAAGAATAGAATACTTGGAAGAAAAGATATGTGATTGATATATTTTAGGAAGTAGAATTATATTCCATATCAATTAGCGATTATCTTGTAACTGTGTAGTATATAAACACAGACATAGGGTTTACACTAAAAGTATTATCATATTCGAGAAGATTATTCATTGTAACCCTAGCAGCTCTCGTGATATTTGTTCATCACTGAGAGGTAACAGTTCCATACTGTAATAGAGTTTATTGTTTCAATAAAGTTTGTTTTCTGTTATTTGAGTTATTAAAAGTTCGATTTGATTGTACTTTACACTGTATTCACCCCCTCTACAGTGTGTGTGTGACCTAACAAGTGGTATCAGAGCCTATCTGTTAACGCACAAACAGTTTAAGATCCAAACACAATCATGTCTGACACAGAAACTCCAACTAAGCCTACCAAAACTGAAGAACCTCCAAAGACACAAATTCAAAGTCGGTATGAGACCATCAGAGTTCCCATATTGAGACCATCTGAATATGCCATATGGAAGGTGAGGATAACCATGTTTCTGGAAGCTACAGATCCAGAATATCTTGATAGAATTAAGGAAGGACCTCACAAACCAACCAAGCTCGCGGTTGCAGTTGCAGGTGAAGCAGCAAAGACTGTACCAAAGGAGAAGAGTGATTTTACTGCTGAAGATATCGCATCAATTGCTAAGGATGCTAAGGTACGACACTTACTGCATAGTGCCATTGATAATGTAATGTCAAACAGGGTAATTAACTGCAAGACTGCAAAGGAGATATGGGATGCTCTGGAAACAAGGTGTCAGGGAACTGACATAATTAAAAAGAACAGGAAGACAATACTCACTCAAGAGTATGAACACTTTGACTCAAAGGCTAATAAGTCATTGACTGATTTATATGATAGATTTGTCAAACTCTTGAATGATTTGTCACTGGTTAATAAAGAGTATGATCTTGAAGATTCAAACCTTAAATTCCTGTTAGCTCTTCCTGAATGCTGGGATTTGAAGGCAACAACAATAAGAGACAACTACAATCTTGATGAAACAACTCTTGATGAAATTTATGGAATGCTCAAGACTCATGAACTTGAGTTGGAACAAAGAAGCAAGAGGAAAGGAGGAAAGTCAAGGACAGTTGCTCTTAAGGCTGAAGAAGAATCCCCCAAGGAAGCTACCTCAAGGAAAGACAAGGGTAAAGCTCTTTTCACAAAGTCTGATACTGAGTCATCAAGTTCTGAAAGTGATGATGACTCAGATTCTGAAAGCTTGCCTGAGACTGATGCTGATGAGGAGATGATGAAGCTGTGTGCTCTTATGGTGAAAGGGATCACAAAGATTGCATACAGGAAGTTCAGGAAGGGAAAGAAGTTTTCCAGGAAAGGCACAAGTTCTGATAAGAAGAATTTCAAAAGATCTGAGGGCAGAGGAGGAAAGTCTGATAGAGGAGATTATACAAATGTCAAATGCTATAACTGTGGTGAGAAAGGCCACATATCTCCTGATTACAAGAAAGTGAAGTGTGACAAAGACAAGGCTCTTGTCACAAAGAAGAAAAGCTGGACAGACACCTCAGACTCTGAAAGTGAGGAGAATTATGCTTTGATGGCAAATGCTGATAAAGCAAGTGCTGAAAGCAGTTCAGAAGCTGCTGAATCAAAGGTACCTCAGACTACTTATGCTTTTTATACTGATGATATTAATGAGTTGAGAAGATATCTTAAAACCATGTTTGTTAGTTATAGAGATCAAACTTTAACATGTGAAAGATTAACTTCTGAAAATCTTGCTTTTAAGAAAAGAAATGATTTCTTAGATCCATCAAACTCAGAAGGATAGAGATGATGCTTTTTATGTTAGGGATGAAGTGCTAAAAATGAATGAATCTCTAAAAACTGAGTTAGAAAAGGAAAGAGAGATTATCAGGACTTGGACTAACTCTGGCAGAACAATTCAAAATTTGCTAAGTAGTGAAAACTGGAAAGAGGGCTTAGGTTATGGAGAGGATAAGAGTGATAAAGGAACTGTAGAAGTTAAGCCTGTTGTTGTTCAGCAAAAGCCAAAGTTAAAACTTGTTAAGTTTGTAGCAGTAAAGTCTGATAATGAGAAATCAGAAGTTAAAGAGGGATTAACTTCTGACAAACTTAAACAGGAAAAGACAGCTGAAGTAAACATAGGTTTAATGACTAAGAAGCAACTTAAGCATAAGCTGAAAGATGTTAAGAACACAAACAAGGTAAAATCACCTAGGAAAAATAGGAATGGAAAGGATTGTGTGAATAAAAGCAATGATTATAAGCCTGTTCCTAAAGCTCCTAGGAAAACGTGTCATAACTGTGGAAGTTCTAACCATCTGGCCTCTTTTTGCAGGAAGAATAAGAACGTAAACTCCTTACCTTCAAAGTCAGGAGTTAAGAGTCAGTCTGTTAGATATAAGCCACAAAATCCTTGTTTTCATTGTGGTAGTTTATGGCATTCCATTTATACTTGTAAGGAATATCATAGTTTGTACTATGATTATTATCAAATAAAACCTTCTTTAAAGAAAGTTTCCATTGTTCCTTCTAGTGTAAATTCTGATTCAAAGTCTGATAGTGTAAGTTCTGATAAGAAAAATGTTAACATAAGCTCTGATGCTAAATCCGCTGCAAATGTTAACAAACTTGATAAGGCCAAAGAATCCAAGCAAGTCTGGGTCCTTAAAACTAATCATTAGTGGTCTTTGTGATTGCAGGGCAACATGAAAAACATCCTGGTTCTGGACAGTGGATGTTCAGATTATATGAATGGAAATAAAGCCCTGCTATCAGACTTTGTGGAGAAAGCTGGCCCAAGTGTTTCTTATGGAGATGGCAACATTGGAAAAACATTGGGATATGGCAATATCAATCTTGGAAATGTCATCATTAAAGAAGTAGCTCTGGTCTCAGGACTTAAACACAATCTGCTGAGTATAAGTCAAATCTGTGACAGAGGTTATCATGTTGATTTCTTTGAAGAACACTGTGAAGTTGTGAGTAAATCTAAAGGCAAAGTTGTTCTGAAAGGATATAGGCGTGGTAATATTTATGAAGCTAAGCTTTCAACAAGTACTGATGGTTCTGCAATCTGTCTGATGAGTAGAGCATCAATTGAAGAAAGCTGGAATTGGCACAAGAAACTCTCACATTTAAATTTTAACAATATAAATGAGTTGGTCAAGAAAGATCTTGTGCGAGGACTGCCAAAGTCAGTATTTGCTCCTGATGGCCTTTGTGATTCGTGTCAGAAGGCCAAACAAAGAAAATCTTCATTCAAGGGCAAGACTGAATCATCAATTCTTGAGCCTTATCACCTACTACATATTGATCTATTTGGTCCAGTAAATGTCATGTCTATTGCAAAGAAGAAATATGTTATGGTCATAGTGGATGAGTTCACCAGATACACATGGGTGTATTTTTTGCACACAAAAAGTGAACTGCATCTATCTTGATTGATCATGTCAAACAACTGGATAAATTGGTCAAAGATTCTGTGAAGATAATAAGGAGTGATAATGGCACTGAGTTCAAGAATCTGATAATGGAAGAGTTCTGTAAAAATCATGGAATCAAGCAGGAATTCTCTGCTCCTGGAACTCCACAGCAAAATGGAGTTGTTGAAAGAAAGAATAGAACTCTCATTGAAGCTGCACGTACAATGCTTGAAGAAGCAAAGCTTCTAACCTAATTCTGGGCTGAAGCTGTGCAGACTGCTTGTTTTACTCAAAATGCAACACTCATTAACAAACAAGGAAAGACACCATATGAGATGGTGAAGAAAAAGAAGCCAAATCTGAAGTATTTTCATGTATTTGGATGCAAGTGTTTTGTTCTCAAGACTCATCCTGAACAGCTATCCAAATTTGATCTAAAAGCTGATGAAGGAATCTTTGTTGGATATCCACTTTCCACAAAAGCCTTCAGAGTCTATAAATTGAGAACAAGAGTGGTCATGGAATCTATCAATGTCTCTTTTGATGACAAGAAGATTACTGGACTTGAAGATTTTATTGATCATGATCAGCTGAGATTTGAAAATGAAAACTCAAATTCTGATACTGAAAATCCTGACAATCTAAGTCCTGATACTGCAAACTCTGATGGATTAAACTCTGATGTTATTGAAACTGTGGTGACTACGTCAAAGGAAGATGCACCTATGCAGGGGGAGCATACTCAAGATCTTACCACATCTCAAGAAGCATCAGAACATACATCTGGCTCTTCAAGTTCTTATTCGTCAAGTTCTGATAAGCCAAGTTCTGATAGTTCTGAAAATCTAAATACGGAAGAATCCAACTCAGAGAGCATAGTTTCAGGGGGAGCATCAGAAAATGAAAATAAAGACAGCATGGATCATGGGGGAGCATCCAGTTCTAGAGAAAACCTTCCATCTGCAAGGAAGTGGACTAAATCACATACACCTGATTTGATAATTGGAAATCCTGATGCAGGTGTTAGAACTAGAACAGGTACTTCAAATGAATGTCTTTACAATTCTTTTCTTTCTCAGACTGAGCCAAAGAAAGTGGAAGAAGCTCTTCAAGATGCTGATTGGGTGCAAGCAATGCAGGAAGATATAAATGAATTTGAAAGAAACAAAGTCTGGACCCTAGTACCAAGACCAAAGAATAGATCTATTGTTGGTACAAAGTGGGTATTTAGAAACAAAACTGACAGTGAGGAACATGTTTCTACATCAGAACCTGTTGTCAAAGAAGCTGAGAAAGTTCCTTCTCAGAAGGATTCTGTAATTGGGGGATCTAGGCTTCTCAAAAGGCTCAGAAGAATGACTGTTGATGAAACTCCCAAGGAATCCATATCTTCAAAGAGATACAAGAAACAGAGGGCAAAAAGGCCAGTTTCAGATGATGAGGAAGCAGCAGCTAAGGAAGGAGATCAGGAATCTCTGATCTCACAAGAACCAGTTTCTGCTAAGGCCCCTGCTTCTCCATTACCTTCAATTAAGGAAGTTTTTACTAAAAAGGCCAACACACCATCTGTGTCTCCTAGGACTGTATATCCTGTTAATTCAGGCACAAGTACTAATATTGATATTCAGAACTTGGTTGTGCCTGAAGTACTTTACTTAGAAGCTCCAACAACAACTAATCCATCAACAACACCTGTTACTGATGCTGCTCAACCTCCAAAGTTATCTACTACACCTTCTCTGCATCTAGATGCTGATGATCAGAATATAGATGAGCATCAGGATATGGCTGTTGATCAGAACTTGGAACCAGATCAGCAATTAGAGGATGATCCTGAAGCCTCCATTGCTACTCATACTGTTGTTTTATCAGAAGATACTGATTCGTCAAGTTCTGATGCTGTAAATGCTGGAGATACTGGTGATGCTGCTCTAACTGCAGATGCTGATGAAGCAGGTCCTTCAGGACATGCTCCTCAACAAACTGTTCTTAAATCTGAACTTGTGAAGAAGTTTGTTACAAGAGAAGCACCAGTGCCTTGGAGTGAAACTCCTGCAGGACAGGAGTGGACTAAGGAATGTAACTCAGTTTCCTGTGTTCCAAATGCAAAGCATCTTGCTGAGCACTTGACTAAAGCTGATGAGATGTTAATTACTGATAATTTCAAAACACAGCTTAGAGTCACTGCATTGAGTACTAAACATCTACAAGGTCTTCATTCAACTACTCATGCAGAGTTACATAAGATTCAGGAAGAATTCATTAAGCAAGAACAAGTTCAGAAAATTGACAAGAAAAAATTCTTCCAACCTACCTTTGACAGAGTTGCTTATATTAAGAAGACTCAAGATAAACAACAAGCTCAAATTAATGATATTCTGAAAAATCAAGCTTCTCAGCAATCTTAACTTAATGAAATCCAAGCCTCAGTGGAATTGCTTGTCTCTCTTCTCTTACTTGCTGATGCCAAAAAGGGGGAGAAAGTAATTAAGTCCAAATGCAAAACTGATAAGACACTGAAGGGGAAGGATGATGAAAAGGATGACCAAGGAAACTCTGGAATGGGTAGAGGTCATAGTCAAGGTAGAGGTTTCTCATCAAGAAAAGCTGAAATCACAAGTCACAGGACAAGTTCTGCTACTGGTAAAAGAATAAGTTCTGATGAACTTTTAGATCTTGATGAAGAAATGTCAAGACAGTTATTTCTTCAGGAAAATCCAAGAATGGACTTGGAGAGTTTAATGGAAGAAGAAGCCAGACTTAAATCAGAAAAAGTCACATCTAAATCTGAAGCTTCTGGTAAAAAGATACTTCCGAAACTTAAAGGTATTGTGATAAAAGAAAGGACAAATACTGAAGCAACATTGGCTAAATCACAACCGCAGATAGATCCAAGATCCAAGGGTAAAGAAAAAGTTGGTGAACCTATCAAGGTTTATGTGCCTCCTGAGAATGAAGAAATCACTGATGAAAAGGATGATCTTGCTCTGACTTCAAGAAAAGTTTTTAAGACAACCTCTGACATGGCTCAAGTTGTTCAGAGTCAAGAGATAGTAAGTTCTGATATTTCAAAGAAGCAAGTAACCTCTGACATAGCTCAAGTTAACTTGATATCAGAAGATAAATCAAAGACACTCCTACCAGGATTCACTAAAGCAAAACAGACTCAACCTTTGAAGACTGCTGCAAGTGGTTTTGAAGCAAGAGTAGTTACTGGAAAGGAAGCAAGAGATAAAACTGGATTGGGAAGTGCTGATGAAAGAAGAATACAAAACACTACCAATGATCCAACTTCCTTGAGTGAACCAGGTATTGGAGCAACTCCTGAGAGATTGAATCAACTGGAATCTGTATAAATGGTTTACCATACCTACTTGAAAGAACACATCTTGTTGTACTTCATGACAGGTGGTAGGGTTTATCATATAAGGCAAAATGCCATTCCATTGAAGTATTTTGAAGAACTGGAGCATGTACTATTCTTACTTCAAGTGAATGACAGATTAAAAGAAAGTGCTGCAAACTATTTGAAGGATCAGATTCAGAGACAGAAAAGGCTTTATTCTGTTAAGTCTGACAGCACATATCTTCCAAAGTACAGAGATCACAAGGGTGATATAGTTGAAATGAAGCCCAACACTGCTAAGATTATAACTACCTTTCTGGGTTACAGGGCTGTGGAATTCAATCTTGAGTCTGATAAGGCATATTTGATCAGACTGGATCAGGATATAAGAAAAGCTAAGATTAATGATCTCAGGGCTGCAATCTTTCAAATTGGTGAAGATACTGCAGAGCTTAAAGATGCTAAAAGGAGGATGATTGATGAACTTAGATATGCTGTGAAATGTTTGTTGAAGAACTATCTCAGAACAACTCCTGACATCAGAGAGATCAGAAGATGAAGCCAAGTCAAGATCTATAACTGATTAAATTATGATATTTGTACAGACTGAAGTTGTTATCAGAAGTTAAAGATTGGTAAAGCTTTAAGGACTGTAAGTTGTAGTTATCTAGTCTAATTCTCATGCATTTGTACTTAATATTTTTGACATCATCAAATATCTGTTAAACTTGTATATTATGCTAATATACAAGTTGGGGGATATTGTTAGATATATTTGATAATGTCATGGCTAATATGATTTATGTTTAGTTTTCAGATCTTACTTAAATAGGATAAATCAGTACTTACTGGAAGTCAGGACTTAAGGATATCAGTACTAATATTATCAGGAGATAATCATCAGAAGATGGATATCAGAACTTAAGTACTGAAGGACGTTCAGATAAGGACAACAGCTGATTAAAGGAAAGAAGATCGACATAAACATAAGAAGAGATATGCATGAAGAAGGAATTCTATGAAGAATAGAATACTTGGAAGAAAAGATATCTGATTGATATATTTTAGGAAGCAGAATTATATTCCATATCAATTAGCGATTATCTTGTAACTGTGTAGTATATAAACACAGACATAGGGTTTACACTAAAAGTGTTATCATATTCGAGAAGATTATTCATTGTAACCCTAGCAGCTCTCGTGATATTTGTTCATCACTGAGAGGTAACAGTTCCATACTGTAACAAAGTTTATTGTTTCAATAAAGTTTGTTTTCTGTTATTTGAGTTATTAAAAGTTCGATTTGATTGTACTTTACACTGTATTCACCCCCTCTACAGTGTGTGTGTGACCTAACAGAGCATATAGCCATGGATTTTGTGATAGGTCTATCAAGGAATAAAACCAATCACGATGTCATATGGGTCATCATAGATAGACTGACCAAGTCCACGCACTTCCTGCCAATTAATGAAAGGTACACTACAGACAAGCTAGTGGATATTTACCTGAAAGAGATCGTAGTAAGGCACGGAGTTCCCGTTGCTATAGTGTCAGATAGGGATCCAAGATTTAACTCCCAATTTTGGAGAAGTTTTCAAGAATTCGTAGGACTAAAAACTTGTTAGTCGCTAAACACGCGCTAAAATTACACGCAAGTATATGCGTATGCAAATAGTATAAGATATAAATCAGGTTCATTCCCACAGAGAATGGTTAAGGTTAACTTTATAATTTATGCACTCAAGCAACAATGTATGGTTATTATGCAATGCTAAGACGAATAACAATTGGAGGTTGTTTATAACTAAGAATTAAACTAACAATTTTAACTAAGAGAGTTAAAGAGGGTCGTATATCATATGAGACAAATATGGGATTCTAACTTCATTAAATACTTCATTCAATAGCCTTATTGTTCTTAACCTTAGCATGCAATGGTGATGACTCTAATCAGACAACACAAAACTAGTAAACGTCAACTTTTGTTGTACGAATACCATACTACCAGACGTCCATAAAAAAGATAAAAGCTGAATAGACACCAATTATATTGAGACCCTATATGTTTATAGAATTTGACAACATAATGTTTTAAGCACAAATTATCTATCTTGATTTCATAGGGCAAGTAAGATGGTTGAAATTACCCACGAATCATGCATAACAAATACATGAACCTATGCTAGCATTGCAAGTTCTAAACCCTTAAATTCACTTTCGCTTCATTAAAGTTTAACACACTATCTTATAAGTTCGCGATGCTCATAAGATGAATAAGCATAACTAATACTAGGTTATCAATCAATCACCACACACCAAGATATTAAAACAAATTAACTATAGAAATCCATAAGTAAATCCACTAGAACCTCACGATAACGATTAGCCCATAATCGGACTCATCATCAACGTGGGTTCCGATGAAAGCATGGTATAATAAACGTAGTCTTTATAATGAGTAAATAACAAAATTAATACAAGTGTATAGGTTCAACAAAACAAGAAACGAGCATTCAAGATTACAACTCAAAACAAAGATTCACAAGAATAAACTAGATCGTCTTCGCCTTTGTTGAATTGTGCTATAAGTCTCTTGCCATCTTCTCCTTAGCTCTGATATGTCTCTGTCTTCATATATTATGACACGGCGCGACCGCGCGCTTGATCTGCGGGCGCGCTGGGTTTCTGATGTTTGGGTGCGGGCGCGCGCTTTGACAGCGCGGGCGCGCGGGCGCGCTGGCTCAATGTTGAAAACTTTGACTTCTTCTTTATCCTTGTCGATTGAGATGGTTTTCCAAGAGCTTTTATTCCAACACCTTCCTGACACCAAATTAGCACCAAAACAATGCTAATTCACCTGATTACCTGAAGAATGCCTGAAAATGCAAAAACACTAGAAAACACATTAAAACACCAATAACTTGAGTACAAATACACCAATTCAAAGCTTTATGGAGCGTAATAAAGTGTCATAAATGCCACTCAACATACCCCCAAACTTGAATCGATGATTGTCCTCAAGAATAAATAGACTCAAAGAAAAAGAAATAAAAATGTATGAATGCAACTAAATGAATGCAACGATCCCCATAGAATAACTAAACCAATCAACAAGCAACATCTCAACAAATGCAGTTACTCGCATAAAAATCAATCAAATCATATAAATCAACTTACAAACTAGAGACGTTTGTGTGTGCAAATGCTTACAGATATACTATCACAACTAGATCAATAATCATGACTCACTACTCATCAAGGCAATCGCAAGTTTATAAATAGAATAAAAGCTAAACTCAAAATAACTTTTAACACTTTAATTCTTATATCGCAGTTTAACATGGATTCATGCTTTTATTCATAACAAGACAAAACAATTATACTTATTTGATCGTGCAATGAGTGAGGTCCACAAAAGACTTATAGAATAGTACCCATGTAGCGAGCGTTAGGTTAGCGGATCCCAGACTATAAAAGCCTTAGGTCACTAGGCACAAAGTCCCCTAAGAACTTAATAACTCGAGTACTAAAGAGCCCACTCGTGATCAATTATACATAACACTTTTTTTTTCTTTTTTCCCTTTTTTTTCAAATTTCTGAACGAGTGCGTTTTGCTCCATCTCGCTCAACCCTAAACTACTCATACAAATATGAGCCGGCTACTAGCCACACAACTAGCAATGAAATCCAATTTTCTCCAATTTTTAAATATCCATGTCTTTTATTATTAAGAGAATATCCTAAATTCTAAATATAAACAAGCGATTAAACCTCAACAAACAAACAAACGATGACCATGATCTAGCACTCTAGCAATATATAAGAATTAATGAATTACAATTTTCTCAAGCATGCAAATCAATTTACTAAGACTTAACATCACTAAATAAGACATCCCTACACTAACATCAATATCACAAATTAATCGGAAAAATCATCTAAGGGGTTATGTTATTATGCACATGCATGAAACTACATGAACAATCTATCATAAAAACTATAAAATAAAATAAATAAATAAATAAACTACATGGCAAAAATATGGAAACTATATGCACTAAACTATCATGAATATGCAACTATATGCGACTCATACAAAAACATATTCCTTCAACTATTACCCCCAAACTTAAAATATTCACTGTCCTCGGTGAAGGTAATAGTAAGGAATCAGACATACCTACTCCGAATCAGAATCATCTCCCTCAACGGGTGGAGTGTCAGGCATATCTGGATGCAGATACACGGAGTCCTCACCAAATATTGGCCACTGGATGTCAACACCGGTGGCTCTGAAAGCTGTCCCAAGTGCCTGGGTGAGATCATGTACAAACCGACTATGGATGTCGTGCATCGCATCCATCCTCCTCGCTAAATGCCTATACTGCGTCGAACTCAAACCAGCTCCATCCTCTGCTCCTGCTGCCTCCTGCTATCGCTGCTGCGACGAACTGGCCTCCTCTCCTAACGGAGCTCACCAAGCTTCTCTACGGGCCTGCGAAGAACCTCCCGCGGTAGCTTGATCTATGGGTACACCACCTGAAAGATGATCATATGAATACCCAAGCCCCTTAGGATCGACCTTCCCTCCATACCACTCCTGCATACTCAACAGTGTAGAATTGTTGATAGGAGCATTGGGAAGCTGAAGCTGCTCATATGCGGGCCAATGAACACCAACTGCCACGTACAACTTCGTCACAACGGACGCATAAGGTTTAGCACCTGTAGTACCTCCTCTCCAGAATCTCAAAATCCCCTGATAAATCACCATCCCCAAATCAATGTAATCGCCCTGAAGAATACCCCACAGCAGACGAGCACACTCCATAGTAATCTCATGCAATGAGAAGATGACATTATGTTAGTGCAAATAAACAAGTTCCAAGCCCGTGCAAATCTGTTCATGCACGATACAGGGAATGTGGAGTAATCAGTAGTGCCCCTCTTAAACTTCCAGTGAGTCTTAGGCACACACAGAGTCGCAACGATCAGATGCAAGTTGAAGTCCTCGGGAGTCTTATCATTCCAAGTGTCCTGGCCGGGCTTCCTCACGGGCTGCTCAATCACCCTCCTAATAGAATCAGCACTGTACTCTACAGTCTTCCCCCTAACCACCATGAAGCCATTCTTCTGCGCCTTAGATTTATCATAGAACTCCCGCACAACACTCATGGGCACAGCAGCGGGAGTCTCACAAAAAGGAACCCATCCCATCTCAAGAATCATCTCCAACGGCTTACCATCCTTCCCTGATGGCAGAAAACCTCACTCCTTAGCAATAGGCTTTAAGAGAAGCCTCGTGTACTCCTCTTCAGCCTCAGGAGTAGAAAACCTTGGCCTCACACCACCCACAGATGAAGAATCGGCGGTGTTGCTGCCTATTTGTGTTCTTTGTCTCTTGGGTGCCATTGAGATTGAATAAGAGAGAATAAAAACTAAGTGTTTGAGAGAGATTTGTGTTTGAGAATTTGTGAAGTGGTGGAGAAGTTTGTGTATAAGTGTGTGTATTTATAGGTGGTGAGATGAGAATTAGATATGGAATAGAAGTGGGAATTGATTATGGGAATCGTGGGAATAATGGGTTTGATTTGGAGAGGGAAATTTGGGATGTGGAAGAGTAAAATTCAGTTTGGAATTGATTTTGTGGAAAAAATCCCATTTTTTACTCTTCAAACTACTGTTTTTTTATTTTTTAAGTCGGGACTTCGGCGCGGGCGCGCGCTTGGACAGTACGGGCGCGCTCACCTTCTGGAAAACCGGCGCGGTCGCGCGCTAGATCGGCGCGGGCGCGCTTGGCTACCAAAGTTGGCCCTGAATTTTTTTCTTTTTCAGAGTTTTTTTTGTGTTTTTCTCCTTCCTTCTTGCTTCCTCTACCTACTAATGTACAAAAAACTTGGGTTGCCTCCCAAGCAGAACTTCTTTTACGTCGCTAGCTCGATGTAGAACCTTGAGCTCAAATGGACAATAGAACGACACTAACCACCTCGCGATTTACCGTATCACCGTAGTAATGCTTCAACCTCTAACCATTTACCTTGAATGCTTGGCCCGAATTACTTTTAAAAATTTCCACCGCTCCATGTGGAAACACAGTTTTGATTATGAAGGGCCCTGACTACCTTGACCTCAACTTTCCAGGAAAAAGACGGAGACGAGAGTTAAAAAAAAGAACTTGTTGCCCCGACACAAATGATTTGAGCACTAGACCCCTATCGTGCCACCTCTTGACTTTCTCCTTATATATTTTGTTATTCTCATAAGCTTGAATCCGAAACTCGTCGAGTTCATTCAATTGAAGCATTCTCTTCTTTCCGGCCGCATCTAAGTCAAGATTCAATTTCTTCAAAGCCCAATATGCCTTATGTTCGAGCTCCATTGGCAAATGATACCCCTTACCATAAACCAACTAAAATGGTAACATTCATAATGGAGTCTTGTATGTTGTTCTATACGCCCAAACAACTTCATCAAGCTTTAAAGACCTATCCTTCCTTGATGGACACATAACTTTCACTAAGATACGCTTGATCTCTCTGTTAGACACCTCAGCTTGACCATTCGTCTGAGGATGATAAGCCGTAGCAATGCGATGATTCACATTATACCTTTGCATCATAGCAGTGAACTTGCGATTGTAAAAATGCGACCCCTCATCACTGATTATGACTCTTGGAGTTCCAAACCTTGTGAATATCTGCTTGTGAAGAAAATTAAGCACCACTTTCGCATCGTTCGATGGCAATGCCTTAACTTCAACCCATTTTGACACATAATCAACCACCAACAAGATGTACCGATTGTTATAAGATGAGACAAATGGCCCCATGAAGTCAATTCCCCAAACATCGAAGACCTCAACCTCGAGAAGCACATTAAGCGGCATCTCATCCCTCTTTGACATATTACCCACACGTTGACATCGATCATATTTCAGAATGAACTAGTGGGCATCTTTAAACAAGGTTCGCCAAAAGAACCCTTCTTAAAGAATACGAGCTGCTGTCTTTTCTCAACCTTAATGTCCTCCATAAGCCGTTGAGTGGCAATCTCGCAAGACCCCCCCTCCCCGCGTTTCGCTGTAAGGAATACATCTCCTGATGATTTGGTCAGCTCCTTGTCGAAAAAGAAATGGCTCATCCCACATATACCACTTCACTTCATGTAGAAACTTCTTCCTTTGAGCATATGATAAGTCGGGAGGCATGATATTACTCACAAGGTAGTTCACAATGTCTGCAAACCACGGTTCTTCTTCTTGCACTCCAAACAACTGATCGTCGGGAAAAGACTCATTTATCAATGACTTTTCCAATGAAGTAGCATTATGGTTCTCTAAACGCGAGAGATGATCAACGACTTGATTTCCAGTCCGCTTTTTGTCCTTGATCTCAAGTTCAAATTCTTGAAGCAAAAGGCTTCGAGTCCTTCTTTGAGACGAGATAACGAATTGCAGCGTGATCAGTGAAAACTGTCACCTTAGTCCCAAGTAGATAAGATTGAAAAACTGGAGAAAAACACGCGCTAAAATTGTCACCTTAGTCCCAAGTTAGGGCGAAAACACGCACTAAAATTCATGCAAGTATACGCATTCGCAAGTAGTATAAGATATAAATCAGATTCATTCCCACAGAGACTGGTTTAGGTTAAGTTCAATTTATGCACCTATGCAACAATGTATGGTTATTGCTCAATGCTAAGACAAATAACAAATTGGGTTTTTATTCAACTAAGAGATTATACTAAATAACATTAACTAAGAGAATTGAGGTTGAATTACTTATATGAGACAAACCTGGGATCCTAACTTCATTAAATACTTCATTCAATAGCCTTTTTGTTCTTAACCTTAACATGTAATGGTGATGACACTAATCAGATAACACGAAACTAGTAAACACAAACTTTCGTTGTACGAATACCCTACTACCAAGCATCCACAAAAGAGATAGAAGTTGAATAGACAACAATTATGCTTAGTCCTTATATGTCTAAATGAATTGAAAACATAACGGTTTAATGCGCAATTTATCTATCGTGATTACATAGGGCAAGTAAGATGGGTAAAATTACCTATGAATCATGCATAACAATAACACATGAACCTATGCTAGCATGGCAAGTTCTAAACCTCAATATTCATTGTCACTTCAATAGAGATTAACACGCTATCCTATATGTTAGCTACGCACATAAGACGAATAAGCACAATCAATACTAGGTTATCATACAATTACCACACACTAAAGTATCGAAAAAGTTTAACTAAAGAAATACATAAATAAATCCGCTAGAACCCCACGATAACGATTAGTTCATAATCGAACTCATCGTCACCATGGGTTCCCATAAAAGCATGATAATAAATAATATAAGAGTACTAGGGTTCAAAGACAAATCGAAAATAAGTATCCAAGTATCGCCTAAATCAAAGAAAATAAAAGTCTTCTTCTCCGTAGCCTTCTCATGCTCTCTAGGTCTTCTTATTGCTCTCCAAGGCCTCCTTGTTGTTGAAAACGTCTTTTTATTGGTATATATAAGCTCCAGGATGACCAGGACTCTCAAAATCTTCAATTTCGACTAAGATCAGGATTCTGGGGCAGAAACCGGGCGCGGGCGCGCTATTTTCGGGCGTGGGCGCGCTGTTTTCGGCCGCGGCCGCGCTGGAATAGTGTTTTCAGCGGCGCCGGCGCGCTGGTTCTGGCCCGGCCGCGCTGACATTCTGGAAAAATTCTGACAATTCTTCTTTTGGCCGTATCTTGAGTTCTGCTCGTCAGAATTAGGCAATTTAACTGCCCACGCGAAGCTAACGAGATTTTCTACAACTTGTGAAATAGACTTCCAATTCTGATATCTTTTCAACATATTTCTTTAAAAATCTTCTTTCTTCATTTAACTGATGCCTGAAATGCAATAACGCAAAAACACATAAAAAATACCAATAACTTGAGTCCAAAACACCCAACTTAAGCTTGGAATGAAGCGTTCCAAGTAGATATAAAATTCACTCATCACACCCCCAAACTTGAATCGATGCTTGTCCTCAAGCATAAACAGACTCAAAACTACAAAACAAACCTAATGCATGAATGCAACTACTTGAATGCAACTAAATGATAATGAAATCGATCCCCTCAGAATAACCATAACCAAATGAATAAGCCAATGCCTCTAAGAATACAATGACTCAAAACAGAGCTCGAATAAATCCCACAAACCAACTCACAAACCAGAAACGTGCGTGGGTGGGATGCTTAACAGATATACTCTCGATACTAGATCAATAACCATAACTTATCTTTCATCAAAATAGTCACAATTTTATAATAGAATAGATGTTAAACGCATATTGACTCTCAACACCTTATTTCTACTAGAGTTATACAAGGATTCATGCTATTATTGAACACATAATAACATGCTTATTTTACCGTGTAATGAGTGAGGTCCCAAAAGACTCACTCATTACAATAATACCCATGTAGCAAACGTTAGGTTAGCGGATCCCAGACTATAAAAGGCTTAGGTTACTAGGCACAAAGTCTCCTAGAACTTAATAACTCGAGTATTAAAGAGCTCACTCTTGATCAATTATGCATAAACACATACTATTTTTCTATGCTTTTTTTTCTTTTTTTCTTTTCTTTTTTTTTCAATAATTTATAAATGAGTGTGTTTCGCTCAATCTCATTCAACCCTAGACTACTCATAAAACTATGAGCCGTCTACTAGCCATTTGACGCCTAGCCTTACAACAACTAGCAATAAAATCCAAGCTTTTCTCTAGTTTAAAATTTCAGTGTTCTTTTGTCATTACGAGAATAAAAAAAACTAAATATAAACTAGTGATTAAATCTCAACTAATAAACAAGCATAATTATAATCTAGATCAAAAGCAATCCTATAAGACTTGAGAAATAATTTTTTTCCTTGGCATGCAAATCAATTCAATAGACTTAAACAACCCTCTATTCATCATCACCACACTCAAATCAACAACAACTTATCAAATAGCATAGTTCATCTTAAGGGATCATGCTAAATATGCATGCAAGTGCAACTATATAAAATCACATTAAAAAATAAATAAATATGTCCGATATGAACAATCCTGCAACACTACGAATGAAATACAACTATATGCAACACGAATCTATATGAACTATATGGATACACATAAACTAATCCTTATATTATCATCCCCAAACTTAAAATTTTCAATGTCCTCATTGAAGGTAATAATAAGGATTTCCAGGCATATCAAGTCGTCGGAAAGATCACCCTCCTCGGTGGAGGATCAGGTGGCCAATCAAGCTCGACACCAGTGGCTTGGAAAATAGTGCCCAAAGCCTGTGCCAAATCTGTAGCAAAACGACGGTGAATGTCATGCATGGTCTCAATACGCCGAATCAACCTTCTATATTGTGCATCACCAAGACCAAACCTATCAACTGTCTGTGGTGCACGAGAGGGACTATCTGTAAGCACGGGAGGAACCGGATGGTCACCCTTTAGATTATCATAGATATATTCCAACCCTTTGTCAGGGGGTGCACCTAAGAATGCATAACTCAAGTGATCCGGCAGTGGGTTGAGCTCAAGTGTGGGAGCTTCTTCAATCGATGGTTCAAGACGCTCATGAGAAATTTTTAGCTCTACTATCCCAAGAGAATGGAATGACATATCCAACTTCCTCTTTATGGAGGTGCATTCAAAACCTGCAGTTGCTCTGCTCCTTCTTTGTCATCAATAACTAATTTCCCCATTAAGGATCTCTCTAAGGTATTTGACTTTTGCAATTGCTCAAGTTCCGAATTTACTACAGAGTCGACCCACTCTACTTTAAAGCACTGCCCTTTAATTGTGTGTAACTTTATTGCCTTGAACACATTAAAAGTGACCTTTTGATCGTGAACCTTCATCGTAAGCTCTCCTTTTAGCACATCGATCATAGTTCGGCCAGTAGCTAAGAATGGTCTCTCGAAGATAATGGAAATCTTCTTATCCTCCTCAAAGTCAAGAATTACAAAGTCGGCAGGAAAGATTAGTTTGTCCACCTTGACCAACACATCATCCACAATGCCTCGTGGATATGTAATAGAATGATCGGCCAACTACAAGGACATATATGTCGGCTTCGGATCAGGTAGACCAAGCTTCTTGAAGATAGACAAGGGCATTATATTGATGCTAGCTCTCAAATCACATAAACACTTGTCGAACAACAAGTTTCTGATGGTGCAAGGAATAGTGAAGCTTTCAGGATCTTTAAGCTTCTGAGGCAACTTCTGTTGCAGCACAGCACTGCATTCCTCTATAAGAGCAACGGTCTCTAAGTCATCGAGCTTCACTTTTCGAGAGAGAATACCTTTCATAAACCTCACATAGCTAGGCATCTGTTTAAGAGCTTCAGCGAAAGGTATGTTGATATGAAGTTTTTGAACATGACAAGAAACTTAGCAAATTGCTTATCCAACTTTTGCTTCTGCAACCTTTTAGGAAAAGGAGGTGGAGGATAGACCTGATTCTCCCCTGTATTACCCTTATGAGGAGTGTGTTCCATAGTTTTCTTCCTTGGTTCCACCTCGGCATCCTTCAACACTTCTTCTTTAGCCACAACTTCATTTTCTGAAACTTGACATTTTTCAGGCTCTTCATTTTACTGAATTTTGGGGCTTGTGACCTTTCCATACCTCAAGGTGATGGTGTTCACCTGTTCTTCAACTTCCCTCTTTCCTGGACTGGCTTCTGTATCACTAGAAAGCGTTCCTGGTGGTCGATTCAATAAGGCGTTAGCAATTTGCCCTATTTGGTCCTCCAGAGTCTTGATAGAAATAGCCTGACTTTGGCATATAAGAGCCTAATTTTTGCACATAAGCCTCAACTCCTCCAATTCAGATTTTTCATTCAAATATTGACCTGCATCTTGAGTTTGTTGTTGAAGTTGGAGTTGTCTTGGTGCAAACTGATGCTGAAAACCAGGAGGATTGAATTGTTTGTTTCCAAACTGCTGATAAAGCTGTTGTACCGCATTCTGATTGTTGCTCCAGCTGAAGTTAAGATGATTCCAGTTATCAAGATGATAAGTGCCTGGAACTGGTTGTGATTTCTAAAAGTTGTTCACAAACTGAGCCGATTCACTAGATATAGCACATTGCTCCGTCGCATGCGAACCTGCACAAAACTCACAAACTCTGGTTATCTGATTAACACCATACTTAGCCAGAGAATCGATCTTCATAGACAACGCCCTTAGTTGGGCAGTGATAGTCGTAGTTGTATCCACTTTAAGAATTCCTGCTACCTTGCCCTGTGGAAATATCTGGGTTAGATACTGATATTCATTAGCTGCCATCAGTTCAATTAGCTCATACGCTTCCTTATAGCTCGTTGCCCATAATGCTCCACCTGATGCTGCATTAAGCATGGGTCTAGATTGTGCTCCCAAACTATTGTAAAAACAATTGATGAGGACACTTCTTAAGCATCTCCTTGTAGCGCTCCCAAGCTTCACATAGAGATTCTCCCGATTGCTGTGCAAAATGAGTGAGAGCATTCCTCATTGCAGCTGTCTTCGCCATAGGGAAGAATTTAGTAAGAACATTTTTAAGTAAGATCCTCCCAAGTCATAATTGAACCAGCTGGTAGAGAGTGTAACCAGCTCTTAGCCTTGTCCCTCAGAGAGAATGGAAACAGTCTCAGTTTTACAGCATCCTCAGAAACACCATTGAACCTGAAGGTGTCCCAGATCTCTATAAAATCCCTAATATGCATATTGGGATCTTCCATTGAAGCACCCCCAAACTGAACTGAATTATGTACTATTTGAATTATGCCAGGCTTGATCTCAAAGGTATAAATTGTGATAGCAGGCCTGACAAGCTAGATTGAATGTCATTAATCTTGGGTTGAGAAAAATCCATCAAGGCTTTCGGTCGTGCTGCTGGATCTCCTATTATAATGAGTACCTGAAACACAACAAGTAAATCATGAAAGTAAAAGAGTCTGAGTCAGTGAACTTTAACGACCACTGATGACAAGCACATAAACTAAAAATTAACACCGAGTCCCTGGCAGCGGCGCCGAAAACTTGTTAGGGCGAAAATACGCGCTAAAATTCACGCAAGTATACGCGTTCACAATTAGTATAAGATATAAATTAGATTTGTTCCCACGGAGACTGGTTTAGGTTAAGTTGAATTTAGCACCTATGCAACAATGTATGGTTATCGCTCAATGCTAAGACAAATAACAAATTGGGTTTTGATTGAACTAAGAGATTATACTAAATAGCATTAACTAAGAGAATTGAGGTTAAATTACTTATATGAGACAAACATGGGATCCTAACTACATTAAATACTTCATTCAATGGCCTTTTTATTCTTAACCTTAGCATGTAATGGTGATGACACTAATCAGATAACACGAAACTAGTAAACGCCAACTTTCGTTGTACGAATACCCTACTACCAAGCATCCACAAAAGAGATAGAAGTTGAATATACACCAATTATGCTTAGTCCTTATATGTCTATAAGAATTGAAAACATAACGGTTTAATGCACAAGTTATCTATCGTGATTACATAGGGAAAGTAAGATGGGTAAAATTACCTACGAATCATGCGTAACAATAACACATGAACCTATGCGAGCATGGAAAGTTCTAAATCTCTATATTCACTGTCGCTTCAATAGAGATTAATACGCTATCTTATATGTTAGCTACGCACATAAGACGAATAAGCACAACCAATACTAGGTTATCATACAATCATCACACACTAAAGTATCGAAACAATTTAACTAAAGAAATCCATAAATAAATCCGCTAGAACCCCACGATAACGATTAGTTCATAATCGAACTCATCGTCACCATGGGTTCCAATGAAAGCATGATAATAAACAATATAAGAGTATTAGGGTTCAAAGACAAATCGAAAACAAGCATCCAAGTATCGCCTAAATCAAAGAAAACAAAAGTCTTATTTTCCGTAGCCTTCTCGTGCTCTCTAGGTCTTCTTATTGCTCTCTCATGCCTCCTTGTTGTTGAAAACCTCTTTTTATTGGTATATATAGGCTCAAGGATGACCAGGACTCTCAAAATCTTCAATTTTGACTAAGATCAGGATTCTGGGGCAGAAACCGGGCGCGGGCGCGCTGTTTTCGGGCACGGCCGCGCTGGAATAGTGTTTTCAGCGGCGCGGGCGCGCTGACATTCTGGAAAAATTCTGACAATTCTTCTTTTGGCCGTATGTTGAGTTCTGCTCGTCAGAATTAGGCGATTCAACTGTCCACGCGAAGCTAACGAGATTCTCTACAACTTAAGAATGGCCTAGGCTTCCAATTCGGATATCTTTTCAGTATATTTCTTTGAAAAGCTTCTTTTTTCATTTAACTGATACCTGAAATGCAATAACACTAAAACACATCAAAAATACCAACAACTTGAGTCCAAAACACAAACTTAAGCTTGTAATGAAGCGTTCTAAGTAGATAAATCCACTCATCAGCCACCAGGCTGAACATGAGTACAACTTACCACCCCCAAATGGACGGGCAGAGTGAAAGGACTATCCAGACCGTAGAAGATATGCTAAGGGTCTGTGCCATTGACTTTAAGGGAAATTGGAATGACCACTTACCCTGATTGAGTTTTCCTACAAAAATGGCTATCACGCTAGCATAGGAATGTCCCCGTATGAAGCTCATTACGGAAGAAGATGCCGCTATCCCTTGTGTTCGGATTAAGTCGGAGAACATAAAATTCTGGGGCCCGAGTTGGTTTAACAGACCCGTTAAACGGCAGTACTCATCAGAAAGAGGCTGGTAGTGGCTCAAGACAGACAGAAGAAGTATGCCGACTAGACTAGAAAAGATAGAGAGTATGAAGTGGGAGATTCAGTATTGTTGAAGGTATCTTCATGGAAAGGATTAATGAGATTCGGAAAGAAAGGGAAACTAAATCCTAGATTCATTGGACCATTTGAGATCCTGAGGAGGATATGACCTCTGGCTTACGAGCTCACCTTGCCTCCCAATCTGCAACAAATGCACAATGTATTTCATGTGTCAATGCTAAGTAAATACCATGCCGATGCATGATATGTGATAGAGTACTAACAGGTAGACTTGCAACCGAACCTGACCTACATCGAGTAACCAGTAAGAGTGATGGACCAGAAGGAACAAGTGATGAGGAACAAGACTTATCAAACTGGTCAGAATCTTATGGAGAAACCATAATATGAAAGAGTCAACTTTGGAACTAGAGGACACAATAAATGAAAGATATCCCTACCTGTTTTCTATTTAATTCGGGGACGGAATCCTTTTTAGAGGGGAAGAATGTAATAACCCAAATTTTTGGGACTTTGTAAAACATTTGATGAATAGTAATCCTGACGATCGGGGAAAACTTTTTATCCCACACTATGTTATGCATGGAAAATTTAGTTTCCAAGTCGATATTGTGATTATATGTACCAAATGAATGTATGTAACCATTAGTTTTCGAAAAAAACAAATATTATAAAATGACCTTATCTTCCGACCCATCAAGTAATATGAGAATCACATTACAATCACGAATCTAGAATTCTACAAATCAAAACCCAAATACAAGGTTTCAAAACATAAAGGACTTATAAGAAATGATTCACCTCGTGAATCGCTTATGAATATTTATTACGAAAATGAATAAGTGACCAAACGAATACGTAGGCGAATAAATAAAATCAAGCCATGCAACTTCCTATGCAAGCCATGCAAACTAATTAGTAAGAATGTAACCAAGGATTGACAATAAAATAGTAATCAATCAAAGAGCATAGTAACCTAGCTAAGGCAAATAGTAATCAAGAATAGTAGTTGTAGTACTTGGCTATTAAACTAGTTTTGAAAATTAGCCATGATAGAAGAAATGTACTAAGATATGCATATCTAGGATTATATACACAAATAATCTATCACTTAAACAAGAAGCAACCAAGTAACAAAAACACAATTATCTCTTCTCTCTCCCAATACCTTCCATTCGGCCCTTCCAAACAAAAACAAGAACACAAATTCAAATTTCATGATCTAGCCATGGATAAATGATATAATTAATTCCCAAGCTTCCTACATATCAAACTAAGGTAAGATAAAGTTTTCATAGCATTTAATTAAGGTTAGGATGGTTAAATAAATCCATGAAAGTGATTATGAATAGTGCCAAATAGTAACTTTTCTTCATTTCTTGATTTTCATGGAAAGATTTAGGATTCTTAAGCACACCCAAGCCTCACCAAGAATCATCCATCAAGAAGGAAACCTTACAAGCTACGAATAAAGGTATAAATATTTACCCTAACTTTGTTTAAGGTTTAAGTTTCAAGAAAAGTATGAATTTTGGTTATAAACCTAGTTTTGATATTTGTTATGTTGGTTTCTTGATGATTACTTAGTTAGATGCTAAGGTTGATGTTTTGGCCTCAAGAACTTGATGTTCTTGATAGTATTAATTTTTAAGATGATGGTATGATGATTGTAGGTTCTGTATTAGTAGTTTAGAGCAAAAATAAAACTCGAATCGCGAGCATAACGTCGATAAAATGAATGAATCGTAACCTTAAAGTTTTCTGCAGAAATACAGAATATATAAACTGTGATTTCTTGAAATTTAAGACTTTAAAATAATATAGATTGTTTTAAGGATTATTTAGGCGCTTGAATCGCTTGATTTTGATTTACGGTTCAAAAGTTAGGACTTTTTTAGTGAAAATGTATTACGTGATAAAAACTGTTACGAATTATAAACTTTGAAAGTATAAATGATCGACTTAAACTTATTCAAAATTTATGAAACAAAGAGTAAGAAATTGAGTATATTAACTTCCATAAAAATTTCAAGTGAAAATATGTATTTTTCAATTTTATAAAAATGTTGGATCCGAGATCGCGCGAGTAGATTTCCTTAAGAATCGCGAGTGGAGGCGAGTGGCAAAAGTAAAGGAGATTTATGGACACAAAGGATTTTGAAAGAAAAAGAATTTAACGAGTACTCATACTTTATTAAAATGACGAGATTAAAGTGTGTCATGTAAATGGATAGTAAGTATTGTGTCTTTACCAAGTGACGATAAATACGATTAGACTCTAACTGAACGATAATGTTCTTGATTTTAGATTTTCGGACGAACTCTAGAGCACCCTCCACCTCGAAACACCTAGGCAAGTTCATGAAACATGCTCCATATACTATTCTGAATATTGTTTTACTGTCTTTCGTACAAATGCCATGTTTTCCATGATTGTAAAATACGAGTTTTTACGTATCAATAATGATTGAGTTTATGATGAATATATCGTAGAATATTTTAACTCTATTGATAGGGAAGAAAATAAGGCATGGGTATATAATTAATATTGCATTAATCATATCAGAATTGGGCCAACAGCTAGGCCCATTTGAGAAGGCCCAAAACCATGAATATTAATTAATTTCGTAATTAATTAATAAGGGATAAGTTAGCTGATAAGATGAGTCCTAGTAGAGAAATAAATCCTTGTAGATTGGTCTCCAAGGAACCTGGTGGGATAAGGAATCAGCTTCCTACCTCTTAGGACTCCAAAGTCCATTCTAATTCTGAGACTTGACCACCAAGTCTCCTAACCCAAGTCCAATTCAAGGACTCCCAATATCTATATAAGGGGCCTCACCCCACAAATCAGAACTACGTTTTTTGACTTGATCCTTGGCAAATAGCAAGGTACATAGGCATCTTGTAAGGCTTATCGAGTCACGAAACACAAGAGCAGTCAAATCGAGCCTCGAAACTCACGTTCCCTAGTAATATACACAACAATTAGTTTACCTTAGTTTTTGGATTCATAAATTTGGCGCCGTCTGTGGGAAAGCACAACAACAACCATGGCGAGAACACGGAGAACAAGCAGCGCCCTTGAAGGAGGAACACCCGCGAGGATAACCCAAATGATTTCGTCAACCGTGGAGGTACCTCCACATTCAACCTATGCCACCACCCAAGGAGAAGCCCAAGTAGGGGCAACTGAACCTCAACCATAAGGGACGATTCCCTCGGCTACTCAAGGGACTAATTCCCAACTTCAGCAGCTACATACACCTGTGAATTCTCGACCCGTTGGGTATGAGTATTCAACTATTGTGACTACTAACCCCCTTATGGGATGCCCCTTTACCCCGAGGTTGGAGGAAGTGGACATGCTGGATGGAGTGAAGCACGAGGGCGAACACCCCCCTACATACAAGGTTTGGACCCTATCCCAGAGGATCAGGAATTTTCTGGTCCATATACTGAGAGAGACTCTGAATCTTCAGATGATGAGGTGGCTCCAAGAAGGAGACGTGCTGGCAAAGATCCAGTGCATGATGGTAACCAACGTCCTAGGAGCACCCAAAGGATGAATCCCCAAGAAGTGCAGGAGAGGATCACTGCTCACGAGGCTGAGATTCAAAGGCTGAAGCGTCACTTGGAGGCGCACCACACCATCAGGCCCCTACTACCTCAAAGGGGGAGAAATCCTCCTCCAATCATAGACCTGGATGGTCCAATACAGAGAAGGGCTGTTGTCCCAAGGGCTGATCCAAACAAACTTTTTCCCCTTGGAGATCCTGATCATCCTACTCCACCCTTCACTGAAGAGATAATGAGTGCCCATATCTCAAGGAAGTTCAAGATTCCCACCATCAAAGCTTATGATGGCACTAGAGATCCCGCTAATCATGTCAGGACATTCTCTAATGCACTGTTGCTGCAGCCCGTGAATGACGCTATTAAGTGTCGGGCCTTTCCTCAAACTCTGTCGGGAATGGCTCAAAGATGGTATAGTCGTTTGCCCCCGAACTCCATTGGGTCCTTCAGAGAATTAAGTCAGACTTTTATTAAGAAATTCATCAGCGGGAGAGTGAATGAAAAAAGTTCAGCATCCCTCATGAGCATTGTGCAGGGAACGAAGGAATCCTTGAGAGACTACCTGAATTATTTCATAAAGGAAGCTTTAAAAGTCCCGGACCTTGATGACAAGGTTGCTATGATAGCACTGCAACAAGGAACTAGGAACGAGTTCTTCAAGATGTCTTTGGCCAAGCGCCCCCCTGAAAATATATTGCAGCTCCAAGATAGAGTCGGGAAGTACATCAAGGTGGAGGAGAGCATGAGGAAGACAGTAGTAAGTAACGAGCCCGCTGGAGGCAAGAAGCGGAAAACTGATCTGGAATATATTGCTAAGGACAAGTATCCCAGAACTGAGCAAAACCCTGATTCAACCCTAAATAAGGGAGGACCTGGGCAAAAGTTCACTGAATATGCTAAGCTGAATGCTCCTAGAAGTCAAATCTTGATGCAAATCGAGAAAGATCGAGATATTCGTTGGCCTATACCTTTGAAGGCTGATCCTGCAAAACTCGATAAGAGCAAGTATTGCAGATTTCACAAGGATGTTGGTCATGACAACGATGAGTGTAGACAACTGAAAGATGAAATTGAATTCCTCATTCAAAAAGGAAGATTGAACAAATATAATGGAGAAAGAGGGGATTGGAATACCAATGAAAGAAAGAATTTTGAAGATCATATGAGCTGAAGGGTTTTTAGCACATAAATGCAACGAAAACATAAATTTAAATCTTAAAAAAATGAAACCCTCCGCAGGATCCATGCGAAAAATAATATTTAATTCGTAGTTCAGTACGTTTACCTTAAGAAGCTTTACGTTAATGGAAATATGGAGATCTTTAATAGCGATCCAAGAACGATGAGTGAAGATCCCTAGCAGCTGCTCCTCAAGTGTGAAGCATTCCACCGGTATCCACCAAGAGATCAATGTAATGGAGGAGGAAGAGGTTGAGAGAATTAGTTGCCTCCCTCTATTTCTACTTTAGAATTAGGGTTTTTTTTGGGTTGAGACAAATAGGGTTTATAATAGTATATTTATAGGCAAAATTTTCAGCTGAAAATTTTCCATAAAATATTATTATTATTAACCCTTTAATTGATTATTCTTATTAACAAATTAACTAATAATTATAACACCTTTTAATCATTAATCCCTTTTCTAAACACTTTAGAAAAATAATTCTCTCACTTGATTTAATTTCCAAAATTAAATTCTTAATTAATAATATTAAGAATTAATTAAATCTTATTTAATCAATTATTAAATCTGCTAATTAATTATTTATTTCACAAATAAATAATTACCGGCCATTATTAATTAATTCCTCCACCATTAAATCATTCTCTTTTATGGTGTGACACTGTAGGTTCAATATTAAGCCGGTAGTAGAAATAAATAATAAAAAAACTATGTTATCATTATTTATATAAATTCTCTAATTCATTAAATATGATTAATTAATAAATTAATCATATTTATTCTACATCGTGAGGGATACTTCTCAGCATATCGCGACTATTTGGATAATACGAATTCACTGCTTAGAATACCAAGAACCTATTCAGTGAGTAGTTACCGTACAATAAATTCCTTCTTCCCTGCAATGTCACGATTAAATACAAGGCATGGAACTTGTGTCAAGCCTATCTTATTTAATCATTTACTTTCCTATTTACTATGCTTAGTTCTATTTAATGTAAATTAGAAACTTCTTTCTAATTTGATTCACTCTGGCCAGAGATTCCTGAACTAGCATAAGTGGATCAGCATTGAATATTTTCTTCCTTCATTGGAAGGGGTAGATCCTTTATTGATCATACACTATCTTCGTGTACAAATTCCTATACCCAGTAGAGTCCTTATAATTGTCCCTGGAGACTAAGAACTAACCAAAGCATAGTTCAGTGTGCACAAGATGACTATGATGACCTCAAGTCTAAGGATACTTGTACAACTATCAATATGTGAACAACTACTGACACGTGAGTGAACTTCATCAGTTGTTCAGCTGTGTGAGTCATGTTCAGTGAACTTATTCTATAATAAGCACCTACATACTAGCTATAGTGTCACCACACAAATGTTTATGAGAACAGACATCCTTCATAATGAAGCAAGCATAGTATGTACCGATCTTTGCGGATTACTAATTACCAGTTAGTAATCCTACGACCAGGAAATATTTAAGTTTAGAGTTATCATCTTTTAGGTCTCATTATTATGATCTCATCATAATCCATAAAAAGCTTTACTCTAAACTATGGTATATCTTATTTAAATATTTAAATAGATAAAGCCCGCAATAAAACCAAAATAAGTCTTTTATTAATATCAATGAAATCAAAACAGATTACATAAAAGTTATTCCTAAATCATCATACATAATTGGACTTAGGACACATCTCTTTTAATCTCCCACTTGTATTAAAGCCAATCACTCTGGTATCTAATACCCATCTTGTCTTTATGACGATCAAAGTGACTTTGAGAAAGTGGCTTTGTGAGTGGGTCTGCTACGTTGTTATGTGTGTCAACTCTCTTGACGTCTCCTCTTTTAATACAATACAAGAAATGTTACCACGCTTCCACTAACCTTTTTGTAGACATATGGTTCATCTATGTTTTTGATAAAACTAAACTCTTTGATTGTCTCATCAAAATGGATGTTCCATCTACGAGAAGCTTGCTTTAAACCATATATGGTTCGCAGCAGCTTACACACTAGGTGTTCATTTCCCTTGGAAAGAAAACCCTCTGGCTGTGTCATATACACTTCCTCTTCAAGTTTTCCGTTGAGGAAGGCCGTTTTCACGTCCATTTGCCAGATCTCATAGTCGTAGTAAGCAGCAATCGCAAGCAAAATCCGAATTGATTTTAACAGAGCTACAGGCAAAAAAATTTCATCAAAGTCAATCCCTTTCCTTTGTCTGAATCCTTTTGCCACGAGCCTGGCCTTATAGGTCACCACCTGCCCATCTGCTCCAATCTTTCTTTTGTATACCCACTTACACCCAATAGGCTTAACACCTTCAGGCGCCTCAACCAGAGTCCATACTTGGTTGGTATACATAGATTCCATTTCGGATTTCAAGGCACTATGCCATTTCTCTGAGTCAACACTACTCATAGCCTCATTATAGGTCACAGGGTCGTCATCATCAATGATTGACAACTCATTCTCATTCTCAATGACAAGGCCATAATACCTCTCAGGTTAGCGAGACACTCTCCCTGACCTACGTATGGGCTGTTCCACAGAAGGTTGTTCAGTCTGAACAGGTGTTTTCACTTGATCCGTAGTAGTTTGTGCTTCTTGAACTTCATCAAGTTCAATTTAGCTCCCACTGTTTTCTTCAAGGATAAACTGTTTTTCCAAGAAGGTAGCATGTCTGGAGACAAACACCCGATGATCGGTGTAAAAGTAATACCCTAAAGTCTCTTTAGGATATCCCACAAAATTACATTTTACAGATCGAGATTCCAGCTTATCTGGGTCAACTTTCTTGACATAAGTTGGACATCCCCAAATCTTAATGTGTTTAAGACTCGGTTTCCTTTCTTTCTATATCTCATATGGAGTTTAAGGAATAGATTTGGAAGGCACCTTATTCAGTAAATATGCTGAGGTTTCCAATGCATAACCCCACAGGAATACTGGAAGATTCGCAGAGCTCATCATGGACCGAACCATGTCTAACAAAGTTCGATTTCTCTTTTCAGATACCCCATTCAACTGTGGAGTATATGGAGGAGTCCACTGGGAGACTATACCATTTTCTTTGAGATAAGTTAGAAACTCTCCATTAAAGTATTCACCACCTCGATCTGATTGAAGAGTTATAATACTATGTTTGATTTGTTTCTCCATTTCATACTTATATTCTTTGAACTTTTCAAAGGCTTCAGACTTGTGTTTCATCAAATACACATATCTAATTCTAGATCGATCATCTATGAAAGCAATGAAGTATGAAAATCCACACATGGCTTGCATATACATTGGTCCACATACATTTGTGTGTACTAATCCTAGCATATCTGCAGCCCTCTCTCCATGTCCACTAAATGGAGATTTGGTCATTTTACCCAATAGACAAGACTCGCATGTAGGATATGATTCAAAATCAAAGGGGTCAAGTAACCCTTCCTTACGTAATGTCCGCGGTCTATTTTCACTAATATGACCAAGTCCGTAGTGCCACAAGAAAGTGAGATTTTTATCATCCCTTTTTCTTTTATTTGTATGTTCAATTTGTAGTAAATTATGCTCTACGTCACATACATACAGACCATTGTTTAAAATACCACTTCCATAAAGAACGTTATCTCTAAGAATTGAACATTTATTATTCTGAATAACAAACGAAAATCCAGCCAAGTATAACATGGAATAGAAATAATATTCCTCACAATAGAGGGAACAAAATAACAATTATTTAGAACAATAATCTTGCCCGTAGGCATATGTAAATGAAATGATCCTACAGCTTCAGCATCAACTCTTGCTCCATTTCCCATCCGTAGAATCACCTCATCTTCTTCAAGAGTCCTACTTCTCCTTAGTCCCTACAACGAATTGCAAATATGAGAACCACGGGAGGTATCTAATACCCAAGTAAAAATTGACTTAGTGACATATTAACTTCGATCATGAACATACCTGAATCAGAAGCGGTAGTCTCACTACCCTTCTTCTTCTTCAATTCTGCAAGGTAAACCTTGCAGTTCCTCTTCCAGTGCCCCACCTTGTTACAGTGAAAGCAAACAGCTTTGCTCTTGGGGTCTTCAGCTTTTGGTGGAACCGGCTTTTTCTCACCTACTTTCTTCTTCTTGGAAGGGTTCTTCTTCCTTTTCTTAGGATTGGAACCTTCACCAGTTAGAAGAACAGAACTCTTCTTAGGGGGAAAATTCGATTCCGCAGTCTTCAACATGTTGTGGAGTTCAGGTAGGCTGACATCCAGCTTATTCATGTGAAAGTTCACAACAAACTGCGAGAACGAACTCAGAAGTGATTTCAAGACCAAGTCTTGGCTCAGCTCCCCATCCATGGCAAAACCAAGTTGTCCAAGACGTTCAATCAAATTGATCATCTTAAGTACATGGTCATTCACAGATGATCCCTCAGACATCCTACAACTGAACAGCTCCTTCGATATCTCATATCGAGCTGTCCTCCCTGCCACACCATACAACTCTTGTAGATGCATAAGGATAGTGTGAGCATCCATATGCTCATGTTGCTTCTTTAGCTCAATGTTCATGGAAGCCAGCATGATGCATTGAGCAACATTGACATCATCTATCCACTTACGATATATAACATGTTCATCATTATGTGCATCGCTAGCAGGTTTAGTAGGCTTAGGTGAGTCAAGCACATATTCCAGCTTCTCAACCCTGAGAACAGTTCTCAAGTTTCGAAGCCAGTCAGCAAAATTAGGACCAGTCAACTTGTGAGCATCTAGTATACTCCGGAGTGATAGTGCAGAAGACATAACGTATATAGTAAATCTGTAAATGATGAACACATAACAACACTTAGCAAATATTCAATTTCATTTCAAAACACTGTATGAATCGGGTCTTTATTCATAAGTGGCTCCCACTAGTTTATCTAATTTATACAACCCCTAAGTGAAAATTAAGCATTCATAATGCTAGTGGGAATAGGGATCCTACATTCTATCACACAACCTCGGCTGTAGCACGAAACGTCATGTGATGTTCAATAGGCAGACAACTCTTGTCAATTACATCTTATGTTATTCCCTAATAAAACTTTAGCCTCTTGAATAATTGAGTCACGGCTGTAACATGACAAACTCAATATTCTAAGTCAAGTCTAACCCAACATTTCGTACAATTGAATCAGTCTCCAACGGCCCACGGCTGTGGCACGTAACGACCTTTAGATTCTAATTCAATGTACACATCTCTATGTAATAGACAAGTATTTCTTATTTCGAAATCAAAGCCCTCGGCTGTAGCACGAAACGACAATGATTCACAAAATAAGAACTACTTTCTACCATGTGATCTTTATCAAGCTCATGATAAAGAACAAGGTCAATCTAATATGGTGATGAAAATAAATACAACTACTTATTACATAAGTCTTCTTCTTTATTTAGACTTCTTGTATGCCTCGTCTTCTTCTTTGTATAACCTCCATTAGATAGCCTTCTTGAGTCTTCAATTACATTACATGATTGAAAGTAAAACTAATCTAATGAACTTACAAGAATAACTCGAGTTACATTACAAAGATTGACGACATGCAAGTCGTATTTAAAACCAAAAATAAAACCATTACACTAAGGTCGAAAGGCCATAACCATCCACCATGCTCATACAACACATAAAAGCATGTTAAAACACATACTCTGATCTTAACATATCATATTATCCATGATCTAATCATAAAAAGAAAATATGACAAAAATTAGAAAAATCAGAATCAAATCAGAAAAACAAGAATCACTGTTTACGGGCAGTAAACGACGTCAAACGCCTTACAGACGAGTCGTTGATAGTTTTAGCTATCCGTTTTGTTCAGACGCTCATTTACCTATGGAATAGGGTATTCGTTTGCGTAAATCGGACACCAGACCCAGATTTCAGCAAATCTGCAGCAGCCAATTCAGAATCCGTATCTAATATGATTCTCATAATTAGAACAAACATAAATCATGTATATATCAGTATATATACATATTACATAATCATCTTATGATTATACAACTCACATAAATATCATATATTCAAAACCATACATATATAAGCATATTCTATCAACATCAAATCATGGCGAATCACGTACATGCTCATATATCGAAAACAGTTAAACACATAAACGAATTAAAAACTTTTCGCAAGTAGCTCTGATGCCATTGAATGGTTTTTAGCACATAAACGCAATGAAAACGTAAATTTAAATCTTAAAAAAAATGAAACCCTCCGTAGGATTTATGCGAAAAATAATATTTAATTCGTAGTTCAGTATGTTTACCTTAAGAAGCTTTATGTTAATGGAAAGATGGAGATCTTTAATAGCGATCCAAGAACGATGAGCGGAGATCCTTAGCAGCTGCTCCTCAAGTGTGAAGCACTCCACCGGTATCCATCAAGAGATCAATGTAATGGAGGAGGAAGAGGTTGAGAGAATTATTTGTCTCCCTCTATTTCTACTTTAGAATTAGGGTTTTTCTTTTGGGTTGAGGCAAATAGGGTTTATAATAGTATATTTATAGGCAAAATTTTCAGCTGAAAATTTTCCATAAAATATTATTATTATTAACCCTTTAATTGATTATTCTTATTAACCAATTAACTAATAATTAAAACACCTTTTAATCATTAATCCCTTTTCTAAACACTTTAGAAAAATAATTCTCTCACTTGATTTAATTTCCAAAATTAAATTCTTAATTAATAATATTAAGAATTAATTAAATCTCATTTAATCAATTATTAAATCTGCTAATTAATTATTTATTTCACAATTAAATAATTACCATCCATTATTAATTGATTCCTCCACCATTAAATCATTCTCTTTTATGGTGTGACCCTGTAGGTTCAATATTAAGCCGGTAGTAGAAATAAATAATAATAAAACTATTTTATCAGCATTTATATAAATTCTCTAATTCATTAAATATGATTAATTAATAAATTAATCATATTTATTCTACATCGTGGGGGATACTTCTCAGCATATCGCGACTATCCGGATAATACGAATTCACTGCTTAGAATACCAAGAACCTATTCAGTGAGTAGTTACCGTACAATCAATTCCTTCTACCCTGCAATGTCATGATTAAATACAAGGCATGGAACTTGTGTCAAGCCTATCTTATTTAATCACTTGTTTTCCCATTCACTATGATTAGTTCAATTTAATGTAAATTAGAAACTCCTTTCTAATTTCATTCACCTTGGCCAGAGATTCCTGAACTAGCATAACTGGATCAGCATTGAACATTCTCTTCCTTCACTGGAAGGGGTAGATCCTGAAGGGTTTTTAGCACATAAACGCAGCGAAAACGTAAATTTAAATCTTAAAAAAACCGAAACCCTCCGTAGGATCCATGCAAAAAATAATATTTAATTCGTAGTTCAGTATGTTTACCTTAAGAAGCTTTATGTTAATGAAAAGATGGAGGTCTTTAATGGCGATCCAAAAATGATGAACGGAGATCCTTAGCAGCTGCTCCTCAAGTGTGAAGCACTCCACCGGTATCCACAAGAAAACAATGTAATGAAGGAGGAGGAGATGGAGAGAATTAGGGTTTTATAAATCTTTTTAGTTGAGGCAAAAATAGGGTTTATAAAAGTCTATAATCAAAGAAGGGCTCTTATGTTGTGACTTGGAATGAAAGTTTATCTGTGGAGGAACGAAATAACTATTTTTTCCTATGGAATATCGAGGAACACTAAGATTGAATTGGAAATATCGACAAATTCTTGCGGAGCCAAAATAAAATAAAAAAGGGTTTAACTTGTTCCAATTTTGTCTCTATCAAATTTTAATATCAGAATAGCGGATCTAGTCATGATTCAATGGGTCAGGTCCACTTAATTTTTATTTTGTTGATTTGTAATCTTTACAATGCATTTGATTAGCAAAACGGACATAATTTCTAGGCAAAATTTTTAGCTGAAAATTTTCCCATAAAATATTATTATTAACCCTTTATTATTTTCACTAATAATTAAAACACCTTTTAATTATTAATCCTTTTTCTAAACTCTTTAAAAATAATTCTCTCACTTGACTTAATTTCCAAAAATTAAATTCTTAATTAATAATATTAAGAACCTTTTCTTAATTAATTTATAATCAATTAAATCTCATTTAATCAATTATTAAATTTGCCAATTAATTATTTATTTCATATAAAAAATAATTATCAGCCATTATTAATTAATTCCTCCACCATTAAATCATTTTCTTTTATGGTGTGACCCTGTAGGTTCAATATTAAGCCGATAGTAGGAATACATAATAATAAAACTATTTTATCATTATATATATAAATTCTCTAATTCATTAAATATGATTAATTAATTAATCATATTTATTCTACATCGTGAGGGATACTTCTCAGCATATCGCGACTATCCGGATAATACGAATTCACTGCTTAGAATACCAAGAACATATTCAGCGAGTAGTTACCGTACAATTAATTCCTTCTACCCTGTAATGTCACGATTAAATACAAGGCATGGAACTTGTGTCAAGCCTATCTTATTTAATCACTTGCTTTCCTATTCACTATGCTTAGTTCTATTTAATGTAAATTAGAAACTCCTTTCTACTTTCATTCACTCTAGCCAGAGATTCCTAAACTAACATAAGTGGATGAGCATTGAATATTCTCTTCCTATACTGGAAGGGGTAGATCCTTTATTGATCATCCACTATCTTCATGTACAAATTCCTATACCCAGTAGAGCCCTTATAATTGTCCCTTGAGACTAAGAACTAAACCAAAGCATAGTTCAGTGTATACAAGATGACTATGATGACCTCAAGTCTAAGGATACTTGTACAACTATCACTATGTGAACAACTGCGGACACGTAAGTGAACTCCATCAGTTGTTCAGCTGTGTGAGTCATGTTCAGTGAACTTATTCTATAATAAGCACCTACATACTAGCTATAGTGTCACCATATAAATGTCTATGAGAACAGACATCCTTCATAATGATGCAAACATAGTATGTACCGATCTTTGCAGATTATTAATTACCAGTTAGTAATCCTACGACCAGGAACTATTTAAGTTTAGAGTTATCATCTTTTATGTCTCATTATTATGATCTCATCATAATCCATAAAAAGCTTTAATCTAAACTGTGGTATATCTTATTTAAACATTTAAATAGATAGAGCCCGCAATAAAAACAAAACAAGCCTTTTATTAATATCAATGAAATCAAAACAGATTACATAAAAGTTATACATAAATCCTCATACATGATTGGACTTAGGACATATCTCTTTCAATCTCCCACTTGTACTAAAGCCAATCACTCTGGTATCTAATACCCATCTTGTCTTTATGACGATCAAAGTGACTCTGAGAAAGTGGCTTTGTGAGTGGGTCTGCTACGTTGTTATGTGTGTCAACTCTCTCAACATTGACATCTCCTCTATTTTCAACTCAGATTCACCACCAAAAACAAGAAAAATGTCCTGAGTCCTTTGCAAGTACTTAAGGATATTTTTCACTGCTTTTCAGTGGTCTTCACCTGGATTGGACTGATATCTGTTCATCACACTAATTGAATAAGCAACATCAGGCCTTGTACACAACATCGCGCACATGATAGATCCTATTACTGAAGCATAAGGAATCTTACTCATACGCTCTCTTTCCTCAGGTGTCTTAGGAGATATTCTTTCAGAAAGGGACACTCCATGGATCATCGGTATGAGATCTCTTTTGGAGTTTTCCATGCTAAACCTTTTAAGCACTTTCTGGATGTATGTACCCTGGGTAAGACCTATCATTCTTCTAGATCTATCTATATAGATCTTCATACCGAGAATGTAGGATGCTTCTCCCAAGGCCTTCATGGTGAAGTTCTTTGATAGCCATACTTTGACTGATTGTAGCATCGGTATATCATTTCCTATAAGAAGTATGTCATCCACATACGATACAAGAAATGTTACCACGCTCCCACTAACCTTCTTGTAGACACATGGTTCATCTATGTTTTTTATAAAGCCAAACTCTTTGATTGTCTCATCAAAACGGATGTTCCATATACGAAAAGCTTGCCTTAAACCATATATGGTTCGTAACAGCTTACACACTAGGTGTTCATTTCCCTTTGGAAAGAAAACCCTCTGGCTGTATCATATACACTTCCTCCTCAAGTTCCCCATTGAGGAAGGTTGTTTTCACATCCATTTGCCAGATCTCATAGTCGTAGTAAGCAGCAATCGCAAGCAAAATCCGAATTAATTTTAACATGGCTACGGGCGAAAAAGTTTCATCAGAGTCAATCCCTTGCCTTTGTTTGAATCCTTTTTCCACGAGCCTGGCCTTATAGGTCTCCACCTGTCCATCTGCTCCAATCTTTCTTTTGTATACCCACTTGCACCCAATAGGCTTAACACCTTCAGGCGCCTCAACCAGAGTCCATACTTGGTTGGTATACATAGATTCCATTTCGGATTTTATGGCACTATGCCATTTCTCTGAGTCAACACTACTCATAGCCTCATTATAGGTCACAGGGTCGTCATTATCAATGATTGACAACTCATTGTCATTCTCAATGACAAGGCCATAATACCTCTCAGGTTGGCGAGACACTCTCCCTGTCCTACGAATGGGCTGTTCCACATAAGGTTGTTCAGTCTGAACAGGTGTTTCCACTTGATCCGTAGTAGTTTGTGCTTCTTGAACTTCATCAAGTTCAATTTTTCTCCTACTGTTTCCTTCAAGGATAAACTCCTTTTCCAAGAAGGTAGCATGTCTAGAGACAAACACCCGATGATCGGTGTAAAAGTAATACCCCAAAGTCTCTTTAGGATATCCCACAAAATTACATTTTACAGATCGAGATTCCAGCTTATCTGGGTCAACTTTCTTGACATAAGCTGGACATCCCCAAATCTTAACGTGTTTAAGACTCGGTTTCCTTTCTTTCCATATCTCATATGGTGTTTGAGGAACAGATTTGGAATGCACCTTATTCAATAAATATGCTGAGGTTTCAAATGCATAACCCCGTAGGAATACTGGAAGATTCGCATAGCTCATCATGGATCGAACCATGTCTAACAAAGTCCAATTTCTCCTTTCGGATACCCCATTTAACTGTGGAGTATATGGTGGAGTCCACTGGGAGACTATACCATTTTCTTTGAGATAATCTAGAAACTCTCCATTCAAGTATTCACCACCTCGATCTGATCGAAGAGTTATAATACTGTGTTTGGTTTGTTTCTCCACTTCATGTTTATATTCTTTGAACTTTTCAAAGGCTTCAGACTTGTGTTTCATCAAATACACATATCCGAATCTAGATCTATCATCTATGAAAGTAATGAAGTACGAAAATCCACCCATGGCTGGCGTAGACATTGGTCCACATACATCTGTGTGTACCAATCCTAGCAAATCTGCAGCCCTCTCTCCATGTCCACTAAATGGAGATTTGGTCATTTTACCCAATAGACAAGACTCACATGTAGGATATGATTCAAAATCAAAGGGGTCAAGTAACCCTTCCTTATGCAATGTCCGCAGTCTATTTTCACTAATATGACCTAGCCTACAGTGCCATAAATAGGTCATATTTTCATCATCTCGTTTTCTTTTATTAGTTTGTTAAATCTGAAGTAAATCATGCTCTACGTCACATACATACAGACCATTATTTAAAATGCCACGTCCAAAAAGAACAATATCTCTAAGGATAGAACATTCATTATTCTTAATAATAAATGAAAAACCATTCACATCCAACATAGGAATAGAAACAATATTCTTCACAATAGAGGGAACGTAAAAACAATTATTCAAAATAATAGACTTGCCCGTAGGCATATGTAAACTAAATGATCCTACAGATACGCCCGCAACCCTTGCTCCATTGCCCATACGTAGAATCACCTCATCTTTTGCAAGAGTCCTACTTCCCTTTAGTCCTTGCAACGAATTGCAAATATGAGAACCACGGGCGGTATCTAATACCCAAGTAGAAATTTGACCTAGTGACATATTAACTTCGATCATGAACATGCCTGAATCAGAAGCGGTAGTCTTACTACCCTTCTTCTTCTTCAATTCTGCAAGGTAAACCTTGCAGTTCCTCTTCCAGTGCCCCAACTTGTTACAGTGAAAATAAACAGCTAAATTAGGACCAGTCAACTTGTGAGCATCTAGTATGCTCCGGAGTGATAGTGGAGAAGACATGACGAATATAGTAAATCTGTAAATGATAAACACATAACAACACTTAGCAAATATTCAATTTCATTTCAAAACACTATATGAATCGGGTCTTTATTCATAAGTGTCTCCCACTAGTTTATCTAATTTTTTCAACCCCCTAAGTGAAAATTAAGCATTCATAACGCTAGTGGGAATAGGGATCCTACATTCTATCACACAACCTCGGCTGTGGCATGAAACGTCATGTGATGTTCAATAGGCAGACAACTCTTGTCAGTTACATCTTATGTTATTCCTTAATATAAGTTTAGCCTCTTGAATAATTGAGTCACGGCTGTGGCACGACAAACTCAATATTCTAAGTCAAGTCTAACCCAACATTTCGTATAATTGAATCAGTCGCTAACGGCCCACGGCTGTAGCACGTACCGACCTTTAGATTCTAATTCAATGTACACATCTCTATGTAATAGACAAGTATTTCTTATTTCGAAATCAAAGCCCTCGGCTGTAGCACGAAACGACAATGATTTAAAAATAAGTACCATTTTCTACCATGTTGGAAGGCTATGACCGACACAAGCCCGTTTTGTCATTGGCCAATTACTACTTGATATTATTTAATTTTAGAGGGATTATATTACGTTACAATCATAATCATATTATAAATAGATTCTTCCTTTTAAATTAAATATTTCAAATCAATAATCGATAATCAGATGATTCCCAGATCGGGTGGAGCATTGTCAAGAGGCGTCACTTAATAACCCTTTCTTACAGATAGAAATCTGTTATTGACAGAATCATCCTTTCTCTCAATATTGAAAATTCATATTCAATTACGTGTTTCATAAACACAAGAATCTCATGATCGTATTCATAATATTTATTGTTAAGGCAAGAAACGATTCCTATTCTAGATTTTTTATAGCACGCCTTATATTGATTTAAGTTCACCTAAATCTATCATCGCATGGTAAACATAGGCAAATATCTCTTATATAAAATTAAATAAATGTATAGTGTAATAAAGTAAATGTGTTTGGTTATGGCCCCATCCTATGTGATCTTTATCAAGCTCATGATAAAGATCAAGGTCAATCTAATATGGTGATGGAAATAAATACAACTACTTATTACATAAGTCTTCTTGTATGCCTCGTCTTCTTCTTTGTATCACCTCCATTGGATAGCCTTCTTGAGTCTTCAATTACATTACATGATTGAAAGTAAAACTAATCTAATGAACTTACAAGAATAACTCGAGTTACATTCGAGATTTATGATTACAAAGATTGACGACATACAAGTCATATTTAAAACCAAAACTAAAACAATTACACTAAGGTCAAAAGGCCATAACCATCCACCATGCTCATACAACACATAAAAGCATGTTAAAACACATAATCTGATCTTAACATATCATATTATCCATGATCTAATCATAAAAAGAAAATATGACAAAAATTAGAAAAATCAGAATCAAATCAGAAAAACAAGAATCACTGTTTACGGGCAGTAAACGACGTCAAACGCCTTACAGACAAGTCGTTGATAGCTTTAACTATTAGTTTTGTTCAGACGCTCGTTTACCTATGGAATAGGGTATTCATTTGCGTAAATCGGACACCAGACCCAGATTTCAGCAAATCTGCAGCAGTCAATTCAGAATCCGTATCTAATATGATTCTCATAATTAGAACAAACATAAATCATGTATATATCAGTATATATACAGATTACATAATCATCTTATAATTATACAACTCACATGAATATCATATATTCAAAACCATACATATATAAGCATATTATATCAACATCAAATCATGGCGAATCACGTACATGCTCATATATCGAAAACAGTTAAACACATAAACGAATTAAAAACTTTTCGCAAGTAGCTCTGATACCATTGAAGGGTTTTTAGCACATAAACGCAGCGAAAACATAAATTTAAATCTTAAAAAAACCGAAACCCTCCGCAGGATCCATGCGAAAAATAATATTTAATTTGTAGTTCAGTATGTTTACCTTAAGAAGCTTTACGTTAATGGAAAGATGGAGGTCTTTAATGGCGATCAAAAATGATGAACGGAGATCCTTAGCAGCTGCTCCTCAAGTGTGAAGCACTCCACCGGTATCCACCAAGAAAATGATGTAATGAAGGAGGAGGAGATGGAGAGAATTAGGGTTTTGTAAATCTTTTTAGTTGAGGCAAAAATAGGGTTTATAATAGTATATTTATAGGCAAAATTTTCAGCTGAAAATTTTCCCATAAAATGTTATTATTATTAACCCTTTATTATTCTTACTAATAATTAAAACACCTTTTAATTATTAATCATTTTTCTAAACTCTTTAGAAATAATTCTCTCACTTGATTTAATTTCCAAAAATTAAATTCTTAATTAATAGTATTAAGAACCTTTTCTTAATTAATTTATAATCAATTAAATCTCATTTAATCAATTATTAAATTTTCCAATTAATTATTTATTTCATAAATAAATAATTATCAGCCATTATTAATTAATTCCTCCACCATTAAATCATTCTCTTTTATGGTGTGACCATGTAGGTTCAATATTAAGCCGGTAGTAGAAATAAATAATAAAACTATTTTATCATTATTTATATAAATTCTCTAATTCATTAAATATGATTAATTAATTAATCATATTTATTCTACATCGTGAGTGATACTTCTCAGCATATCGCGACTATCCGGATAATACGAATTCACAGCTTAGAATACCAAGAACCTATTCAGTGAGTAGTTACCGTACAATTAATTCCTTCTACCCTGCAATATCATGATTAAATACAAGGCATGGAACTTGTGTCAAGCCTATCTTATTTAATCACTTGTTTTCCCATTCACTATGCTTAGTTCTATTTAATGTAAATTAGAAACTCCTTTCTAATTTCATTCACTCTGGCCAGAGATTCCTGAACTAACATAAGTGGATTAGCATTGAACATTCTCTTCCTACACTGGAAGGGGTAGATCCTTTATTGATCATACACTATCTTCGTGTACAAATTCCTATACCCAGTAGAGCCCTTATAATTGTCCCTTGAGACTAAGAACTAGACCAAAGCATAGTTCAGTGTACACAAGATGACTATGATGATCTCAAGTCTAAGGATACTTGTATAACTATCACTATGTGAACAACTGCTGACACGTGAGTGAACTCCATCAGTTGTTCAGCTGTGTGAGTCATGTTCAGTGAACTTATTCTATAATAAGCGCCTACATACTAGCTATAGTGTCACCACATAAATGTCTATGAGAACAGACATCCTTCAAAATGAAGCAAGCATAGTATGTACCGATTTTTGCGGATTATTAATTACCAGTTAGTAATCCTACGACCAGAAACTATTTAAGTTTAGAGTTATCATCTTTTAGGTCTCATTATTATGATCTCATCACAATCCATAAAAAGCTTTACTCTAAACTGTGGTATATCTTATTTAAATATTTAAATAGATAGAGCCCGCAATAAAAACAAAACAAGCCTTTTATTAATATCAATGAAATCAAAACAGATTACATAAAAGTTATTCCTAAATCCTCATACATGATTGGACTTAAGACATATCTCTTTCAGATCCTTTATTAATCATACACCATCTTCATGTACAAATTCCTATACCCAGTAGAGCCCTTATAATTGTCCCTGGAGACTAAGAACTAAACCAAAGCATAGTTCAGTGTACACAAGATGACTATGATGACCTCAAGCCTAAGGATTCTTGTACAACTATCACTATGTGAACAACTGCTGGCACGTGAGTGAACTCCATCAGTTGTTCAGCTGTGTGAGTCATGTTCAGTGAACTTATTCTATAATAAGCACCTACATACTAGCTATAGTGTCACCACATAAATGTCTATGAGAACAGACATCCTTCATAATGAAGCAAGCATAGTATGTACCGATCTTTGCGGATTATTAATTACCAGTTAGTAATCCTACGACCAGGAACTATTTAAGTTTAGAGTTATCATCTTTTAGGTCTCATTATTATGATCTCATCACAATCCATAAAAAGATTTACTCTAAACTGTGGTATATCTTATTTAAACATTTAAATAGATAGAGCCCGCAATAAAAACAAAATATGCCTTTTATTAATATCAATGAAATCAAAATAGATTACATAAAAATTATTCTTAAATCCTCATACATGATTGGACATAGGACATATCTCTTTCAGATCATTTATTAATCATACACCTTCTTCGTGTACAAATTCCTATACCCAGTAGAGCCCTTATAATTGTCCTTGGAGACTAAGAACTAAACCAAAGCATAGTTCAGTGTACACAAGATGACTATGATGACCTCAAGTCTAAGGATACTTGTACAACTATCACTCTGTGAACAACTGCTGACACGTGAGTGAACTCCATCAGTTGTTCAGCTGTGTGAGTCATGTTCAGTGAACTTATTCTATAATAACCACCTACATACTAGCTATAGTGTCACCACACAAATGTCTATGACAATAGACATCCTTCATAATGAAGCAAGCATAGTATGTACCGATCTTTGCGGATTACTAATTACCAGTTAGTAATCCTAGGTACAGGAAATATTTAAGTTTAGAGTTATCATCATTTAGGTCTCATTATTATGATCTCATCATAATCTGTAAAAAGCTTTACTCTAAACTATGGTATATCTTATTTAAACACTTAAATAGATAAAGCCCGCAATAAAACCAAAACAAATCTTTTATTAATATCAATGAAATCAAAACAGATTACATAAAAGTTATTCCTAAATCATCATACATGATTGAACTTAGGACACATCTCTTTCATGAGGGACCAAGACGATCAGGGGCGGAATCCCCAGCCTAGAGGACCGGTGATAAATACAATCTTTGGAGGACCACGACCCCGAGGGCCTGTGATAAACACAATCTTTGGAGGATCAACTGCTGCTAGGTTATCTAGGAACTCCAGGAAAGCATATACTAGAGAGGTTATGCATATTGTTGGAGAAGCCCCGAAGAGGGCCAGGACAGGAGTAACAATGGATTTTGATGAGTCTGACCTAGAGGGTGTGAAATTTCCTCATGACAACCCACTGGTCATAACACCGATAATAGGAGACAGCCCGGTCAAGAGAGTCCTCGTGGATAATGGTGCTTCGGGGGATATCTTGCTCCATGACACCTTTTTAAGGATGGGTTATAATGACTCCCAATTAACCCCAACCGACATGCCGATATATGGATTTGCGGGAGTAGAGTACCCCGTGGAAGGAATGATCAAGTTGCCAACAACCATTGGTCAAGTACCAAGGAAAGCAATACAGATGTTGGACTTTGTGGTGGTGAAGGCTAGTTCAACTTACAACGCTATCATGGGAAGAACGGGGATACACGCCTTCAAGGCAGTCCCTTCTTCCTACCATTCAGTTATGAAGTTTCCCACCCGGAATGGGATTGGAGAAGAGAGGGGAGATCAAAAAATGGCTAGAAGTTGTTATGTGGCCTCACTAAGGGCAGATGGAGTAGGGGGGCAGGTTCTGCCTATCGAAGATCTGGATATCCGAGAGAATGATGAGAAAAGAGGGAAGCCAGTAGAAGACTTGGTTCCGATTCCTTTAGCCCCCGAGGACCCTGAGAAAGTAACTTTCGTTGAAGCAACACTAGAGGAGCCCCTTAGAGGGAAGTTGGTGAAGTTTTTGCAAGAAAATAGTGATGTGTTTGCATGGTTGGCAGCTGATATGCCAGGTATGGACCTGGAACTGATTACTCACAAGCTAAATGTGGATCCAAATCGAAAGACTGTGAAGCAAAAGAAAAGAAGTTTTGCTCCAGAGAGGCAAGAAGCTATAAAATAGGAAGTAGAGAATCTCTTAGAGGCTGGTTTCATTGAGGAGATACAATTTCCAGAATGGCTAGCAAACCCTGTAATGGTGAAGAAGGCCAATGGAAAATGGAGGATGTGTGTGGACTTCACTGATCTGAATAATGCATGCCCTAAGGACTGTTTTTTCGTTGCCAAGGATAGATAATTTGATAGATGCCACTGATGGATAAGAGATGCTGAGCTTCATGGATGGATTTAGTGGATACAATCAAATCAAGATGCACAATGACGACATCCCAAAGGTATCATTCATCACTGACTTTGGTGTTTATTGTTATCTTGTTATGGCATTTGGTGTTAAGAATGCAGGAGCCACCTATCAAAGGTTGGTAAATAAAATTTTTAAGGATCTTATTGGCAAGACCATGGAAGTTTATGTTGATGACATGTTAGTCAAGAGTCTAGTGAAGACTGACCATATAACCCATTTGAGAGAAGATTTTGAGGTCCTGAGATACCACAAAATGATGTTAAATCCTGCAAAGTGTGCTTTCGGAGTAGGACCTGGAAAATTTTTGGGATTGATGGTCTCCAAGAGAGGAATCGAGGCCAATCCCGAAAAAATAAAGGCAATCCTAGACATGGAGCCACCAAAAACTATCAAAGATGTTTGCTCACTGGAAGGGTGGCTGCGTTGGGACGATTCATCTCCAAATCTGGGGACAAGTGCATGTCGTTCTTCAAGTCCTTAAAGAAGGTTAAGGATTTTGTATGGAGTGAGGAAAGCCAGAAGGCATTCGAGGAATTAAAGAAATATATGGCCCAGGCCCCGTTGTTGGCCAAGCCAACTCTACATGAAGTTTTATACCTGTACTTGGCTGTTTCAGAGAATTCCTTGAGCGCTGTATTGGTTAAGGAGGAACTTAAAATCCAGAAACCCGTATACTATGTTAGCAAGATTCTGTATGGAGCTGAGTTGAATTATTTAACTATTGAGAAGTTTGCTTTAGCCTTGGTAATGGCTTCAAGAAAGTTGCGTCCCTACTTTCAGGCTCATAAGATTGAAGTACTAACAAATCACCCCTTGAGAAATATTATTCATAGTCCCAAGGCTAGTGGGAGGCTGATCAAATGGGCAATAGAGTTGGGAGAATTTGATATCAAGTATAAGCCATGGACGACAATAAAAGCCCAGGCATTGGATGACTTCGTGGTGGAATGTACCATACCCAACCAAGAAGTCGGGGGGCAGGAAGATACCATACCTCAAGACAAGGAAGTTGATAAGGGGGACAAAGAAAAGGATGATAAGGAAAAGGAATATTGGGTTCTCTATTTTGATGGAGCATCAAAAATAAATTCAAGTGGAGCAGGGTTAGTTTTACAAAGCCCTGATGGGTTCTTGATTGAATATGCTATGAAGTTAGACTTCCCGACCAGAAATAATAAGGCAGAGTATGAAGCTCTAATAGCTGGCCTTGGCTTAGCAGGGACACTTAGAGTCAAGAACTTAAAGATCTGTAGAGACTCGA